>NC_056459.1:16323012-16333012 GCF_018296145.1 Oncorhynchus tshawytscha
GCCCGTGTTTAGGTCTATCCAATCGGATTCATACGCTTCAATCACGTGGACATGTTCCAGGTAGCCTCAGACAATAACATATACACTGACTTGGTGAGTGAGATCATGAGGTGCATTTTTATTTTATTTAACTAGGCAAGTCAGTTAATAACAAATTCTTATTTACAATGACTGCCTTGGAACAGTGCCTTGCTCAGGGGCAGAATGACAGATTTTTACCTTGTCAGCTCAGAGATTCAATCTAGCAACCTTTTGGTTACTGGCTCAATGCTCTAACCACTAGGCTACCTGCCATCCCTGCTGCGTTGGAGATTGAATGCTGAGCTGTAGTCAACACCATAGTACCCTCCAAACTCATCATTACGCTTGAGACCCTGGTTCTCGGCCCCGCCCTGTGCAACTGGGTCCTGGACTTTCTGATGGGCCGCCCCCAGTTGGGGAAGGTAGAAAACAACATCTCCACTCAACCACAAGGCTCTCCAGAGGGTAGTGAGGTCTGCACAACGCATCTTAGTGAAATCATCCATTGTCATTGCCCTTAAGTGTAGGGTTCATTGTTATTTTCCTAACGTATTGACTTAGGCCCACAACAGTACTTCACATCACTATCCAGATCTACAGTTCCCTTCAGTCCTGTACGACAATCTATCTCAGCTAACGGAATCAGCTTGTCTCAGACCACAACAGAAGAATAATCAAACAAGCAGTTATCCCAACTTAGATGGTAGAAGTGTGCAATGTAATAAAGTGAGTCCCGGGGGCAGAAAACACAGTGAGGCATACCAGAGAATAGAATGTTGTGTATATGAAGAAGAATACGACTGAAAACAATCACAAATGAAGTAGTAAACCTATGACCAGTCTTCCTACACCTTTACAAACATATAGCAGTGAGGTGTTCCTTCTAATTTGAAAAACATCAAAATGAAAACAAATACAGGCAAATCAATTTCAGACATTATTATCCAAACTTGTGCATGGAATATGCACAACCAGGCAGAATCTGAGGCAGGGAGCAGGCATGGCTAGATAGGCCCCGCTGGCACATTGCATCCATCACAGCAAAGTCAGTGAGTAGCATAAATGTCGTCGTCCCACACACACACACGCACACGCACACACACACTGCTCGTCCTCCGGCTCTGTATTGTTCACCAGACCACTCTGCTCTGCTATTCCCCAGGAGTCAGTGCTATCACACTCTACTATCCTGGTCCAGCTCGCCTGGAAGAGAGAGAGACGATGATTCTATGCGAGGCAGTAGACATCTCATTACACTTTCATATGCAACTAACCGCCGCGGGTCCACCGCCCGCCTGGCTGGCTGGCTGGTCACGGAGAGGCAGACACAAAACTTCAATGATTCAGAGAGCAGAGAGCCACTCTCCTCCCTTCTCTCCTTCCTTCTCCGAGAGGCAGGTGCAGCTTTGCTTCAGAACGTTAATTCATTTCCTACTCTACCCGTCACTTTGCTTCCCCTGCAGTTATAGTAGTTATAGTGCTGGTCTATCAGACCATGGAGATGTTTGACATCATAGTTGTCTGTCTTGGTAGTCAGGGGGCGTCTCTAGGTAGCCTCGGTTTGACCTGGTCTGGGCTGGTTTTGGCTGAGCTATCCCCGACAACACAACAGTAGCCTCCTCATTCCCAGCTTCCTTTAACCCTAACCTCATAAGACAACACTACTCAGTCCCTCTCAGCTTCCTTTAACCCTAACCCCATAACACAACACTACTCAGTCCCTCTCAGCTTCCTTTAACCCTAACCCCATAACACAACACTACTCAGTCCCTCTCTGGTCTCGGTCTCCTCTCAACACTCCAGCCATTGATTCCCAGTCATACAGTAACATAGGGCCTCATCCATAGTCTGTACTCCTCCCTCGCTGGGCATATGGCTGCTGTGAATAGCCTGGGATTTTGCCTAGGGCCTCATGTCTCCTCCCTGCAGACTGGATCCTCTGGAGAACCAGGTGACTGCAGATCACAGCTGCTCCGAGCTGCAGGAGGTCCCTCTTTCCTCTCTAGTCCCCTAGTAGAGCCCCCTCCTTACCACTATTCTCTTTATATCCTCTATCCTCTATTGTCAGATACCCCCTCTCTCCTCCTTCGTGTTCACCCTAGCTCCACCTAGACAACTGTGGATAATGTGGCCTGTCTCTGCTCTCCCTCTATCCTCCCCCAGTCTCCTTCCTTTCATCCGCCTAGCCCTACCCAGACAGCATTGTGGTCCAGGTATAGGACTGCCCTCTCTGTTAGTAGGACCCCCTCCCTGCCTCAGATCTGCCCAGGCAGGAGCCCACGGGCTGAGGTAGAAAGGGAACAGAGAGAGTGCATCACTAGGACATGGTGACCTGGGGCAAACAGCCCACAGAGGCATGTCTCCTTTTCTGTCTATTTCTATCAGCCTCTCTCTCTTTTTCCAACTACACTGACAGTAATTGAAATTGCTGTGAAATATAGATGAATATAGTGAGTGAAGGCTGATCTCTCTCTCCTTCTCTCTCATCACCCAGTAGACAGGTTAGGCCAATAGCACGCTCACACACTGGGGGGTCTCAGGTAGGTTGTAGTCAGGCCAGAGGCTAGGGCCCCCCTGCTGGGCTCCGGAAGGGCTGTGTGTGTACTGTCTGTGTGTGGACGGGGCTGTGGATGGGGACACACTGTCTGTCTGGTCTGCCTGACAGTGTTCACCCTGGCTGGGGGGTGAAGCTCAAGGTTACTAGACCTGCAGGGGATCGCTAGACCTGCAGGGGATCGCTCAGCTCCAAGAATATGTCTATCTGACTCTCTGAGTGTCAGCACTTTCACCCCTCTTAATGGCTGATACACACACACACCACACCTGCTGGCTTGAACCACACACACATCTCGTTTAGTCAGTGTTTTATTGTGTACGTGAGCTAATATGCTTGTGTGCGTGTGTGTTTATGGATGTTATGAGAGTTTATCCCACTGAAAGTCACCTCTAATAGCCATTTTACTCCCACACTCTCACATATCCCTCCATTTCTCTTACTCCCTACTGGCTCACTCCCCCACAAACACACCAAGAAACCTACTCTACTGCTGCGATGTGTTCCTGATCTGGCCCGGATTTACAGCTATAGTATGCTTGTAATGACAGGGGGTGTACTGCCAGGGTTGGCTGGCACATCTAACGCACAGCAGTATGTCTATGAAGCTAGGCACACACACACAAACACACAGACACACAAACACACAAACACACACAAAAAACACACCCAAACCCACTCAAATTAATGAACGAGCGGATACACACTCACGCAGACACACAGGCAGGCTTACACGTGGACACACACACACAAATAAACAGGCACAAAACAACTCTACGTTCTGTTTTGTTTTATTATTTTATAGTCACAGATGATCAGACACATCGTTTTAGAAAAGAAATTGATATTTTGCTTGTCAAAAAAAATTATAATACAATTTTCTCCAATATAGATTATGTACAGAATGAGATTGTAATAGAAGCATACTCATGTCTCTGTAATAAAGATGATGAGGGACTGAGGGACGCCAAAGGGCCACAGCACAGAACCCATCCTCTCTACCAATAAATATAAACTGTATATATGTGTGTGTGTGTGTGTGTGTGTGTGTGTGTGTGTGTATACAGTACACTACCGGTCAAAGGTTTTAGAACACCTACTCATTCAAGGGTTTTTCTTTACTTTTCCTATTTTCTACATTGTACAATAATAGTGAAGACATCAAAACTACGAAATAACACATATGGAATCATGTAGTAACCAAAAAAGTGTTAAACAAATCTAAATATATTTTATATTTGAAATTTTTCAAATAGCCATCCAAATAGCCATCCAAATAGCTTTAAACACTCTTGGCATTCTCTCAACCAGCTTCATGAGGTAGTCACCTGGAATGCATTTCAATTAACAGATGTGCCCTTCTTAAAAGTTAATTTGTGGAATTTCTTTCCTTCTTAATGCGTTTGAGCCAATCAGTTGTGTTGTGACAAGGTAGGGGGGTATACAGAAGATAGCCCTATTTGGTAAAAGACAAAGTCCATATTATCGTAAGAACAGCTCAAATAAGCAAAGAGAAACAACAGCACATCATTACTTTAAAACACGAAGGTCAGTCAATTCGGAACATTTAAAGCACTTTGAAAGTTTCTTCACGTGCAGTCACAAAAACTATAAAGCGCTATGATGAAACTGGCTCTCATGAGCACCGCAACAGGAAAGGAAGACCCAGAGTTACCTCTGCTGCAGAGGATAAGTTAATTATAGTTACCAGTCTCAGAAATTGCAGCCCAAATAAATTCTTCACAGAGTTCAAGTAACAGACACATCTCAACATCAACTGTTCAGAGGAGACTGTGTGAATCAGGCTTTCATGGTCGAATTGCTGCAAAGAAACCACTACTAAAGGACACCAATAATAAGAAGAGACTTGCTTCGGCCAAGAAACACGAGCAATGGACATTAGACTGGTGGAAATTGGTCCTTTGGTCTGGATTCCAAATTGTAGATTTTTGGTTCCAACTGCCATGTCATTGTGAGATGCGATGTGGGTGAACGGATTATCTCCTCATGTGTATTTCCCACCGTAAAGCATGGAGGAGGAGGAGGTGTTATGGTGTTCTGGTGCTTTGCTGGTGACACTGTCTCTGATGTATTTTGAATTTAAGGCACACTTAACAAGCATGGCTACCACAGCATTCTACAGCGATACACCATCCAATCTGGTTTTGGCTTAGTGGGACTATCATTTGTTTTTCCACTTGACAATGACCCAACACACCTCCAGGCTGTGTAAGGGCTATTTGACCAAGAAGGAGAGTGATGAAGTGCTGCATCAGATGACCTGGCCTCAACAATCACCCGACCTCAACCCAATTGAGATGGTTTGGGATGAGTCGCACCGCAGAGTGAAGCCAACAAGTGCTCACCATATGTGGGAACTCCTTCAAGACTGTGGGAAAAGCATTCCAGGTGAAGCTGGTTGAGAGAATGCCAAGAGTGTGCAAAGCTGTCATCATGGCAAAGGGTGGCTATTTGAAGAATCTCAAATATAAAATATATTTTGATTTGTTTAACCCTTTTATGGTTACTACATGATTCCATATGTGTTATTTCATAGTTGTTATGTCTTCACTATTATTTCTACAATGTAGAAAATTGTAAAAAATTAAGAAAAACCCTTGAATGAGCAGGTGTTTTAAAACTTTTTGACATTTGGCCTCACCAGGCATGAAGGAGACCAGGACAAGTGATATTACAGGGCAATGTATTTCCATCATCAGTTCTGTACATCATCTTGTACATCATCATGTGTGCTTCACACACCCACACACACACAGCTCAACACACAAGCAACACACACTGGGGCCAGATACGAAATTACAGTCGAGTTACAACAATAGGCCATCTCAAGTCAAAAAGAAAGAAAGGACGAATGAAAGGAAGAGAAAACCCTGTGAAGATGCCCATCTTTGTTTCTCTTTGATCAGAGCAGAAGCATGGTTATCTGATCAGAACAGAAGCATGGTTAACTGATCAGAGCAGAAGCATGGCTATCTGATCATAGTGTGTTGGTGCCAGCAGAGTAGCACTTGACATTTGGCATGATTCAAATGGCAAGTTCCACAGGAAGCTACTCGGCTGGAAAATATTACTGTCTCACAGTCTGCCTCTCTCTCTCTTACTCCTCTCTCTCCTTCCCTCTACCTCCCTTCTAGCCTCCCCCATCTCTCTACCTTTCTCTGCCTCGTTCTCTCCTTGTCCCTCTACCTCCCTTCTAGCCTCTACCCTAAAAATATCTCTCCTTCTCTGCCTCACAATCCTTCTCTCTCGATCTCGAGCAGGGCAGGTGCTATGAAAAGACTCAAGGACTCTCTCTCCCCTTTAGAATAGAAATGCTGCGAACAAAAAGCACCCTATCAAGACAAAGGACCTCACTGACGATCACAGAACAGAACGACCACAAAAAAACAGACAACAGCAAAGTAAAGCCAGACCGAGGCAACAGATAGAAATCTGAAGAGAGGAGTGGGGAAGGACTAGATTGATCCCAGATCTGTTTGTTTATAGCCAGCCACTCCTATGCTCTTTGTACATTTAACACAATGTGATCTGGGACCAGACTAGAGGAGGACCTTGTTGTTCAAGCACTGTTTCTTTCCCCTCTCAATGGATGCACATAACCTTAAACTCAAAAAACCTCCCTTGTGCTTTCTGAACGGAGAGAATTATGACCTGGTGCCATGAAGATGAGATGAGAAAACACCACCACTTGGATTAAATAAAAATGATAAATAATTGATCTCTTTAGCCGGTTAATTATTGTTGTTTCCCCTTCATCTAACCTCTGGATGAGAGGATGTGATAGAAGAAGAGAGACGGAGGGAGCGAGAGAGAGAGGGACAAAGAGACAGAAAGACAGAGAGCATACATGAGAGAGAGAGAGAGAGAGAGAGAGAGAGAGAGAGAGAGAGAGAGAGAGGGAGAGGAGGAAAGGGCCTGTGAAAGGAAGATAGCAACAAATAATTGTTATCTTGCTGACTGTGTTAATCAGTGTGCCAATTCACTAGTGTAAAACATGTCAGACTTTAAACTCCAGTGTGAGAGGTGGAATGGAGGATGGGACAAAGGAGGCTGCACTGAGGTCAAAGGACTGAGGACATCAAGTCCAATAACAGTAACCTAGGGCAGACCTAGGGCACTACTTTTGGCCAGAAGCTTAGGTTTTAGTGCAGAAGGAGATATTGTACCAATTCAGATTTAAGTAATGGTTACTGAATACTGATGACTGAGTTGATGTCGTTAGAGGCTCTGTTCAAAATGTGTGCTGTGTAGAGGGAATAGGGTCCAAAATTAGGAGGGCGCAATTTAGGACATACTCTAGACTGCGTAAACTGTTGTGTTGTGTGGTTGGTCAGCTGGAGGAAGCAGCCAGGCAGGGAGGCAGGGAGGATGGGATGCAGGGAGGATCGGAGGCAGGGAGGATGGGAGGCAGGGAGGATGGGAGGCAGGGAGGCAGAGAGGATGGGATGCAGGGAGGCAGAGAGGATGGGATGCAGGGAGGCACGGAGGATGGGAGGATCGGAGGCAGGGAGGATGGGAGGCAGGGAGGATCGGAGGCAGGGAGGATGGGAGGCAGGGAGGATGGAATGCAGGGATACAGGGAGGATGGGAGGCAGGGAGGAAGGGAGGATGGTATGCAGGGAGGCAGGGAGGATGGGAGGCAGGGACGATGGGATGCAGGGAAGATGGGAGGATGGGAGGCAGGGAGGAAGGGATGCAGGGAGGATAGGACCTGATCACTCCTTATTTCATTATGGGGAATGTTACATAAATCCACCAAATGGAGAGGAAGAGTCACAGAGGGAATATTAGCATTTCTTCTTTCCTCCATCATCCCTCCATCTCTCCCTCCTCCGCTATTTAGTGCACAGTGACCTTAATCATCACTTTGGCCAAAACACATTAAGCCTTGACAAAGTCTGTCCGGAGGTGAATGGTGAGAGAGAGAGAGCGCGAGAGAGCGCGAGAGAGCGAGAGCGAGAGCGAGAGAGAGAGAGAGAGAGAGAGAGAGAGAGAGAGAGAGAGAGAGAGAGAGAGAGAGAGAGAGAGAGAGAGAGAGAGAGAGTGTGTGTGTGTGTGTGTGTTTCCAGATGGAGGTGAATGGGAGGGGGGAGCAACAAATTAAATTTGCAATAGTGATGCATCACCATCGCATTACTCCAACAGATTAAAGAGGAGATTGTGCACTTAACTAGTTGGTGATGAAGGCTGTCTGATGGATGGTTGTCCTCCTGGACCACACTGGGGCATACAACAACCAACCAACCTTATCCTCAATCTATCCTCTATTTATCCTCTTTTCCTCCATCCATCTATTGTGGGTGACACCACCAGGGAGATGGAGAACTCCTGACCTCAATCCATCCCTCCATCCCTCCATCCCTCTATCCCTCTATCCCTGCCTCTTTTCATCCCTCCATCATTGAGGAAGAAGAAGAATTTTCACTGACCCTGGTGCAGCCAACCCCCTCTTCCTACCCTGCATCCATCCCTCCTTCCATCCACCCGACCTCCCTACTTTCCAACCAGTATGCAAAACATTCTGAAAAGCACCCGCATCTCAACCTGCTGAACCCATTTATTTATGCAGTTCTTTGATCCTGTTCTCAAGTAAGATACCGCCTCTCTCGTTTTTATAAGAAGAGATGGATAATAAAGGGGTTTGCATACATTCAACTTAAGCCAACAGAGACTGACTTTCCCCTGGTCTTTGTTATACTGCATCTGTTTTGAAAGCAACGGATGTAAAGTGCTTGAAGAGCTTATGGATGGCCAAGAAATGATTGATAAGTAGAGCAGACAAACTGAAGGACATGAACCAGGGGGATAGCACAGAGCTGGGAGGGTGCTGTGGCACCACTAGAGTGTAGAAGGAATGAGAAAGAGAACAGAGAGAGGGAGAGAAAGGGATAGAATGAACAAAGAGAGAGGAAGAGAAAGAATGAGAGAACATAGATTGTACAGTTAAAGGGACCCTCAGGAAACAACATGACAAGACACATTCAGTTATTTTGTCTTGGAGCATTAAGCATCACAGTCAATCAGTCAGTCCAAGGGTACGCTCCGACCCTGATCCCTAACCTCTGACCTCTGCAGCTCGGCCTTGTGGGTAAAAGCCTTTCTGCTGTGTCCTGATTGGTCCTTGGGCTTCCCTGACCAATCCCCTTCACCCAGGCACCCAGTTCTGGCTGTGATGTCCCTGCGGCGCTCCGGCGAAAGCGGCTATGCTCATGCCCATGCCCACTCCTTGAGACAGGGAGCCGTCAAAGTTGAAGTCCATCCCCATCCCCTCTGTGTCCATGAAGTCATTGAGGTGGATGGACTCCACGTCACAGTCTAGGCTGCTGGGGAGAATGTCTACGTTTACATCCAGGTCTGGAGCCATGCGGCTGGGGTGGTGAGTGCTGTGGTGGGGGTGGCCCTGGTAGTTCTGGGTGGGGTGGAGAGTGTGGTGGTAGTAGCCATGCCAGGAGTCAGTCATAGTTATACCCTGGTGGTAGGTGGTACCGGGGTAGGGCTGGTGGCGAGGGTGGGGGTGAGGTGCCGGTGCGGAGGCCAGGCGGAGGCAGGGGTCCTGGGGTATGTCGAGAACAGAGGCAGGGTTGGGGGAAGGGACGAGGGGTTGGGGGTGGGGAGGTGGGGGGCGAGGGGGCCATAGTGGCTAGGAGTTGGGGTGGGGGTTTTGAGGCTGTAGGGCTGCAGGATGTCTGTGTTGACTCTGGGAGAAAGAGCCTGGAGGGCTGGAGGTCTGGGTCCACCCTGGAGGTGACCGTGGAGGTGACCCTGGTTGGACTGGTGAGTGTGGTCATTGCTTGTGTTCAGTTTGTGGTTGTGACTCTGGTTGTAGTCAGTGGCCGGGCTGAGGTGTTGTTTGTGGCTATGGTTATAGTCCAGGTTGGGTTGACCATGATTGTGGAGGCCATTCTGAAGATGACCGCTGGGGTTCTGGTCATGAACTGAGCCGTGACCATTGTGTGGGCCTGAATTGTGTCCATGCTCGTGGTTATTATGATTATGGTTGCTATGGCTATGATTGTGGCTGCTGCGACTCTGATTGTGGCTGTGAACCCCGTTGGTTACCTGGGTCAGCAGCGTGTGTGACTCCCCTCCTTGCCCTCCCAGTGTGACCATGTCCTTACTGCAGTACTGAGGACCTCCAGGCCCTCCGATCAGCAGGCTCTGCAGTGCATTGTTCTCTGAGTAGGCCCTCAGGGGGCGTTGGAAGCTGGCTCGCTTGTTCTCCTGAATGGTCTGCATGGGCATGGGGGCATGGAGCTGCAGCATGCCCAGGGGCGGCTGCCCGTAAACGGGGCCGCAGTAGGAGCCTTCCCCCTTGGAGCCGGTGCCGTAGGGGCTGGGGTAGCCATTATGAGGCTGGGTTTGTCGGTGGTTCTGGGGGTGGGGGTAGCCCTCTTCCAGGCTGAT
>NC_056459.1:16338012-16455512 GCF_018296145.1 Oncorhynchus tshawytscha
GAGATGTTGCTTCAATATATCCACATCATTTTCCTTTCTCATTATACCATCTATTTTGTGAAATGCACCAGTCTCTCCTACAGCAAAGCACCCCCACAACATGATGCTGCCACCCCTGTGCTTCACGGTTGGGATGGTGTTCTTCGGCTTGCAAGCCTCCCCCTTTTTCCTCAAAACATAGCGATGGTCATTATGGCCAGAGGACATAAGACCAGAGGACATTTCTCCAAAAATTACAATCTTTGTCCCCATGTGCAGTTGCAAACTGTAGTATGTTTTTTTTATGCCGGTTTTGTGGCTTCTTCCTGAGCGGCCTTTCAGGTTATGTCGATATAGGACTCATTTTACTGTGGATATACAGTGGGGCAAAAAGTTATTTAGTCAGCCACCAATTGTGAAAGTTCTCCCACTTAAAAAGATGAGAGAGGCCTGTAATTTTCATCATAGGTACACTTCAACTATGACAGACAAGATGAGAAAAAAAATTCAGAATACCACATTGTATGATTTGTTCGGAATTTATTTGCAAATGATGGTGGAAAATAAGTATTTGGTCCATAACAAAAGTTTCTCAATACTTTGTTATATACCCTTTGTTCTGCAATGACAGAGGTCAAACGTTTTCTGTAAGTCTTCACAAGGTTTTCACACACTGTTTCCTATTGTTTCTGCAGATCAAGTATGCAGACATTTGCACAGTCCTGCACGAACTGGCACATTTTCTGGCTGACATTTACAGTTTTATTCATGTTTTCAAGTACTGGTGACAACTACTGCATTACGATTGTTGCATAGATTGTAGTGGACACCTATGCTGTGTGTAAAATACATTTTTTGAAGGTTGTACTGATTATAATGAGCTAATGCTAAGCTATTTGCCAGCTATGTCCGGCGCCATGTTTGTTGACATTATACAATGCATTCTGGGTTTCATAGAAACGTCTGTCAGACCAAAGATGTTATACTGAGGTGAAGGAATGGTTCTCTCATCTTTTGAGTAAAATTACGGAAGTGAATGAAGGGAAGTGAATGATCGTAGACGACACACCCCCTTCAACGTGCATACTGCAATCAGACCAAACTCATCTTGTCTCCTCTTATTATCTTTGGTTGAAGCAAAAAAAACATGGCGGCATACACAAACATCGTGAGAT
Source organism: Oncorhynchus tshawytscha (assembly GCF_018296145.1). NCBI lineage: Eukaryota > Metazoa > Chordata > Actinopteri > Salmoniformes > Salmonidae > Oncorhynchus > Oncorhynchus tshawytscha. The sequence goes on from NC_056459.1 coordinate 16,339,167, forward strand.
TACTAAAAAGTGTTTTATCAATGGTGAGCTCACCCGTGATGTGATGAATTATAAATAGTAAATGCTATTACCTAATTCATATTGTGGTTTCTGTCAGCCGAGAGTTACCTAAATATGACCGCTTGTGTGAAGTCAATCTTTCCTCAGTTAGCGCTAGGACAAATGTAGCCTACATTTTCCGGTTTGGAGGATTGTGTAATAATGTCACTTCTTCTGTAAATATCTGAACATTGCATCGCAAAACAAATTGGTCACATTCAGGACATAACTTCATAAGGACTGTGTTTGTGCAAAATGTTTCTGTGAAAAAACAGTGTGGCCAGTTACATCAATCGAAACTGGACATTCTAAATAAGCTTTCTAATCACACCGGTTTGAGCATACGCTGCTGGGACCACTGTAGAATGATCACACATGTTTGTTGGTACGTGTGAAAAGGTTAAAGTTATGTTTGTAGTTGTACACATTTACAATAGACCTATATCTAAAAATACATACAGACAAATTACATACAAATTACATACAGTTTATATTGAATAGTATGAATTAGGCTATTTGAGAATGTTTGAATCCTAAGCAACCTGCTTACACAGAGTTTGATGTACAATACCAACATACAGTGCATTCGGAAAGTATTCAGACCCCTTTACTTTTTCCACAATGTGTTACGTTACAGTCTTATTCGAAAATGGATTAAATCATTTCCCCCCTCATCAATCTACGCACAATAACCGATAATGATAAAGCAAAAACAGGTTTTTAGGAATATTTGCAAATATATTAAAAATAAAAAAACGGAAATATCACATTTACATAAGTGTTCAGATCCTATACTCAGTACTCTGTTGAAGCACCTTTGGCAGCAATTACAGCCTCAAGTCTTCTTGGATATGAGACTACAAGCTTGGCACACCTGTATTTGGGGAGTTTCTCTCATTCTTCTCTGCACATCCTCTCAAGCTCTGTCAGGTTGGATGAGGAGTGTCGCTGCACAGCTATTTTCATCTCTCCAGAGATGTTCGATTTGGGTTCAAGTCCGGGCACTGGCTCGGCCACTCAAGGATATTCAGAGACTTGTCCCGAAAGCCACTACTGCATTGTCTTGGCTGTGTGCTTAGGGTTGTTGTCCTGTTGGAGGGTGAAACTTCACCCCAGTCATCAAGGATGACTTTGCTCCGTTCATCTTTCCCTCGACCCTGACCCTGCCGCTGAAAAACATCCCCACAGCATGATGCTGCCACCACCAATTTGCCCAGGAACTTTGACTTCGACAGACCTTTTAAATGTGTGGATGCGTTCAGTCCAAAAGTATTTTGTTCATTCACTCAGTAGTGATTACACATTCATTTATCTTGCTTGGTTAAAATATACAGTTCATTTGTTGAAAACAGATTCAGTTAATAAAGTTAACCAAGTTAGCATTTCCTTTTCTTTTGACTGCACACTGCTGGCTGGCTGCAACCTGATCTCATAGCATTTCTTATTATTATCTACATAAATCCGGGACACTCCATTTAGTTTGGTATGTTACATTTTGTAAGGTATGTATCCATTTCGCATGATATGTTATGAATTACAATTCGTATGACATGTTACGATTTTGCAATTGGTAATGTAGGTTATGAATTTCAATTAGTACAATATGTTACGACTTTCCAATACATATGATATGTTACGAATTCCAAATTGTTGAGGCTAACATTAATGTTAGCTAGGTTAGGGTTTAGGGTTAAGGTTAGTGTTAGGAGTTATGTTAAATGATTATGGTTGGGGTTAGGGGAAGGTTTAGCTAACATGCTAAGTAGTTGCAAAGTAGCTAGAAACTAGTAAGTAGTTGCAAAGTTGGTAATTAGCTTAAATGCTAAAGTTGTCCATAAAGAGGTTGGAACACTCAACCTTTGGGTTGCTAGACCTTCGTGTCATACACCCATCCTCCCACCCCGACCAACCACCCTCATTTTTGCCATATGTAACCCTATGTCATATGAAACCATACCAAACGTAACATATCATACTAATTCCAGTGTCCTGGATTTACATGTACTATGTTACGTCTAGTCTATCAGACCAGGCTGCAACACAGCATGTCACACATGCAGTGATTTTGATGTTTCCCCTGGTGCATTTGAAACAGCGATGCTGTCAGTCTGGTAAATTGATGCAAGCGTGCACAACCGAGGTACGGTTTACATGTGTATTTGGGGTTCGACTATATGTGGTTCTTAACCATCTTTCTGTCTTTTAACAAAACAATGTGTTTTCTTGGCTATGGTTTGTGTGGTCTTGGTTGTTCTTCGAGGAAATGTAGAGCAACTAACTGCAGTGTTTGTCCTGTTTGAAATCTGGCTACCTCATCTTACCGTACTTAGCTTGGTCTGTGCAATGCAAATGAACATGAGTTTGGTGGTTTTAAACTTGACGTAACTAGCTAATTATGTTTTGTGTAAGAAAGTATGATCTATTGTGGTGCATGAACTGGCCATACAAGTTAGCTGATATCACAATATTAAGGTTACCAAGGTGACTATTGTCACGTCTATAGTCTATTTCCCCACCTGGTTTAATTCCCCCATCACATGTAGCTAACAGGTCTCCTCATCTCATCCTGTTCTCTATCTTCATTCTCTCATTCTCTCCATCATTCTCTCCTCTGCCTCCTGTCCAATTTTGCTGCTGTCCTCTACCATTCATCTTTCTCTCTGTGGCACTCCGCGTCTCCTAATCACGCCGTCTCTCATTCTCTCCTTCTCTCCACCCATCTATCCATCCACCTATATCTTTTCTAGTCACCTCTGGTGACACAATTTCCACTCCCCCCATTCACATGGAAAAGCAACCAAATACCCAGAAACAAATGAAATGGGAGATACAAATCTATATTCAAGAGTCTCCTAACCACCTACCTCCCTGTGGAATCAATATAGTGTCTGTCAGTGTATATGTTCCCCTCCTAACCCTAAACTATGGGCCCTACCAGTGGAAATTGGACTCCCTCCCAACTAAATAGATTAGCTACGGCTCTTTGTTTGGTTGGTATTGTGTTGAAAGCAAAACACCTGAACAAAAGATATAGTGTCCTGTCGATCCTCACAAAACATCTCCAGGAAAATGCAGCAGTTAAGTGGGTTGCAAATTAATCCTGGGTCCTACCTACAATTTCCTATCCCCCAGAACCCCCCCAACAGTGACTTCTAACTGGCAAATGTACCCCATCCACCAATCCACCACTGACAACATGCTGCTTTGACTCCAGTCTTTTTACAGAGGAGTGGAAATCGGATAAGAGATGTATTTATGTCCTTTCCGCCCTACGTGGGGTCCTGAGCAGAAAATGCAAAGCTGACAAATTACATGAGCAGTTATGAGCACACGCACACGCTGATGCAATAGCCAGATGCACTTCCACTCCCACACCCACCCACGACACAGCAGTAGAGATGCAGTGGTGGTATACACCACATACAGCGAGTATACTAACAGACTTAATCAAAGGCAAATTGAATGACGGCATAGTGAGCGAGGCCAACGTGAGATCGACCCACATCAGGTGATCTGAGAGAGACGCCCTGACAGGTTCCTCACATGACGGCGGGCTCCAGCTGGGCGTAACGATGGCAACAGAGTAAACCAAGCGAGAGAGGGAGTAGAGAGAGACAGAGAGAGATGAAGTGTGTATGTGTGTGTGTACATGGCAGTCAGATGCTGTTTGATGATGCTGCAGGCAGAGAAGGCAGCTACTCCAAATAGACTTTTATCTGAGTCTGACAGATTTGTGTTCCTATCCACCAGGGAGCCTCAATCAGCAGCAGTCACCACTCTTCACTACCTAGCGAACTATCGCTACCTATGTGGAACAGTCAGCCTCACTGATTAGCAAGTCATGTGTGGTAGAACATACTACCACCACTATCACTGTTACTACCCTACTAGGAGTACTGGGACCTTAGCCTTCTATTACCAGACTGATGACCACTACGTGAATCATTTATGTAAGTTCGCAAGAGGCTACTGGGACCTATAGGGAACCTATAAGAATATAATATAAATTATGTTTTACTTAAAAGGAGGTTTGATTTTCACATCCATAAAAAACATTGAAGTTGTCCATTGTGGTTAACACTGTTCTGCACAACCAGGATACAAATGAGCAAGTTTAGGGGCGTTGAACCACCGTGTCATATCTCACTGCCATACTGTATTAACAGTAGTCTCTATATTAACTTGTCACAAAGATATTCTATCATGAAGCTGAGAGGCCTTGCCTGAGGCTGGGCGAGATTGAGTGTGACACGAGCACACGTACACACACACACACACTGGGAGAGATTGAGTGTGACTGATAGCGCGGTGAGTGATCTCGTCTTCAGGTCTCTGCAGTTCTACTCCTGCAGGGTGAGTTGTGTAACAGGCTAGCACTGCTGTTGTGTGTTCCGCCGGGTCAACCGTGATACAAGTCTGTATTCCACGTACATCCATGTCTGAGGACATCTGAAAATGACGTGGAAACGGTCCACTAGGGGCAACAGTGAGTTCGGATTTGCCAGGACATTGTGGACAAGGATGGCGGATGTGCGTAAATCATCTGCTTCTTGTGCCAAAGTTCGCATTTTTGAATCCAGCGATAGAAAGCTGTTTTTGAGATTTTTGTTTTGAGCCTATTCCAAGCCTTACTTGAACCATTTGGAGTTCATGCTTAATCTTAAGATTTATGAGTTAATGGCTAAACTTCAGCCTAACCTTAAACTTCAGCCTAAAAACCATAAAAATGTGGAGTTAATGTCTAAACTTAAACACTTCAACATTTTCAACTTGCAACAACTTCAAAATGTTACATTTGAGAAACATGGATGAACGTGTAATTCTGACGTGAGACTGTGAGAGCTAGTTGGTGTGATTGTGTGTTTCCAGGCTAGCACTGCTGCAGCTCATGTGTAGTCTGGAGTATAAATAGAAACGGAGTTTGACCCAGACTCACCACGCTAGGCCGGCTGCCTCTCTTGCTCTCGCTCTTTCCCTCCCTCTTTCTTTCTTTCGCTCTACACACACACACTCTCCCTCAATACACACACTACATACCTAATCCCTCTCCAGCCTGGGTAATCCAGGACAATCCCAGGCTAATCCTGCTTAAATCTCGGCTACTCCTTAGCTGGGGCTCACCCCGACACCGCAGCGACAGGACACGGATTGGTCGATCAGTAGGATCATGACGATTTTGAGTGGAAACGGTGACTATGACGATGAGATGTGACAAAAATGGTGGGACGGAACAAAAACAAGAGCAGGCTGCTTGAACGGCCTGGCTGGACATATGGACAGCTTGACCTGTCCACGTCACAAGGTCCCTGTTGATATTCTCTGAGGAAAACATGTTTTTCACTGCTAGCGTTCAGCAGTACACAACTGCCAGTTTCAAGTCAGTATACGGCCATCTCTTAACAGATTTACCATATCTCTATGTTATCAGTCCTGATCCTGGTGGGGAATCAACTAAAGAAACATATAACAGTTGTTCTAGCCTGGTCCCAGATCTGTTTGTGCTGTCTTGACAACTTTTACTGTATGGTCGCTGACCAGACTACAGTTGTTCGTGAAGAGAATGCAATGCTGTGAGACACCAGTGATATCTGGCCAATCAGCTCAATCCTATTTATTGGACATTGATCCTGATGCCACAATAAGGTCTTAAAAGCCTTGATGAAGAGTCTCCTTAATGCCGGGTCAGGAGGCTTTCACCTCAGACAAACTGATCCCAATCAGACAGATAGTCCCTTTGGCACACGGACAGTACCTTCCAATAACAAGATTTGATTGGGACGTACAGTGTATTTGGAAAGTATTCAGACCCCTTGACTTTTCCACATTTTGTTTCGTTACAGTCTTATTGTATAATTGATGAAATCATTTATTTTCCTCATCCATCTACACACAATATCCCATAATGACAAAGCATAAACAGGTTTTTAGAAATGTTTGCAAATGTCTTTAAAAAAAAACATTAGTATTCAGACCCTTTACTCAGTACTTTGTTGAAGCACCTTTGGCAGCGATTACAGCCTCGAGTCTTCTTGGGTATGACGCTACAAGCTTGGCACACCTGTATTTGGGGAGTTTCTCCAATTCTTCTCTGCAGATCTTCTCAAGCTCTGTCAGGTTGGATGGGGAGCGTCGCTGCACAGCTGTTTTCAGGTCTCTCCAGAGATGTCCGATTGTGTTCAAGTCCGGGCTCTGGCTGGGCCACTCAAGGGCATTCAGAGACTTGTCCCGAAGCCACTCTTTGCTTGTCTCGGCTGTGTGCTTAGGGTCGTTTTACTTTTGGAAGGTGACCCTTCGCAACAGTCTGAGGTCCTGAACGCTCTGGAGCAGGTTTTCATCAAGGATCTCTCCTTAATTTGCTCTTCGATCCTGACTAGTCTCCCTGTCCATGCAACTGAAAAACATCCCCATAGCATGATGCTCCCATCACCATGCTTTACCATAGGGATGGTGCCAGGTTTCCTACAGACATGACGCTTGGCATTCAGGCCAAAGAGTTCAATCTTGGTTTCATCAGACCAGAGAATCTTGTTTCTCGTGGTCTGAGTCCTTTAGGTGCTTTTTGGCAAACTCCAAGTAGGCTGTCATGTGCCATTTACTGAGGAGTGGCTTCCATCTGTCTCTGCCATAAATGCCTGTTTGGTGGAGTGCTGCAGAGATAGTTGTCCTTCTGGAAGTTTCTCCCATCTCCACAGAGGAACTCTGGAGCTCACAGAGGCCCTTCTCCCCTGATATCTCAGTTTGGCTGGGCGGCCAGCTCTAGAAAGAGTCTTAGTCATTCCAACCTTCTTCAATTTAAGAATGATGGAGGCCACTGTGTTCTTGGGGACCTTCAATGCTGCAGAAATGTTTTGGTACCCTTGCCCAGATCTGTACCTTGACACAATCCTGTCTCGGAGCTTTACAGACAATTCAGTCGACTTCATGGCTTGGTTTTTGCTCTGACATGCACTGTCAAATGTGGGACCTTATGTAGACAGGTGTGTGCCCTTCCAAATCATGTCATATCAATTTAATTTACCACAGGTGGATTCCAATCAAGTTGTTCAAACATCTCAAGGATGATCAATGGAAACAGGATTCACCTGAACTCAATTTCAAGTCTCATAGCAAAGGGTCTGAATACTTATGTAAATAAGGTATTTCTGTTTTTTTTTTCATCTTTAATAGATTTGCTAAAATTTCTAAAAACCTTTTTTTGCTTTTTCATTGTGTTATTGTGTGTAGATTGATGAGGAACAAATATAATTTCATCCATTTTAGAATAAGGCTGTAATGTAAGAAAATGTGGAAAAAGTCAAGGTGTCTGAATACTTTCGGAATGCACTGTACATCACTCTAAGCTCATTAGGTAGAAGAAAGACAGCTTGTACAGTATATTGTGTTTTGAAGAGCAGTTGACATACAGGGAATCCATTTTTAATCAAGCATAATTTGGACCACTGTCTATGGGCACTTCTTTAAACGTCTGGGAGCATCTAGTTTAGTGGTTCGCCTTGGTTTATTCATGATATTCTACACACCCTGCATTCACTTGATTTTGATACTAGCTATAAACATTTAACACGGAGGAACCAGCTGCTCATCCGAGAGTACTGTACTGTAGGCTGAACTGAAAACCACAAGAAAGCTATGTTGATTTACTCTCCCTGCCACAGGTCTGTAAATGTCCAAGAGTGGAGCAGGTTGATGCCTCTGCTCCCCTTTCCTCTGCATCTCACCGACTGGACTTTTTTATATTCTAGCTTTTACCACTCTATCCTCAGTGGAGAACTCTGTGGAATGGGGAGGTTCTTTAGAGAATTCACTGGAACATCATGTAATGAATTATATTCCGTTTTTTGTGTTGCTTTCACATTTTAACACATTCCAGAGCGTTCTAGAATTCAGAGCGTTCTGTTTTACATACTGTGCATGTGGACGGTGTTCTGTTAGAGGTGGTTAAGACGGAATATGGACAGTCCATACTAACCCTGAGTGTTCTGGGGAAATGTTCTAAAGGAGCATTTATAGAAGGACTAGACACTAGACAAAAGCAATTGATTTTCCACCGTGCTCCAACCATTATTTATTCATCAATTTCACACAGCTAACCGTCATTATGCACGGTCGGCCCTGTCAATGTGTGTGTGTGTTTTTGTTTAACTATCCTTGTGGGTACCAGAAGTGCTCACAAGGATAGCAAAACATGGACAATTCGGACAAGTGGGGACATATTTCTGGTCCCCCACAAGGAAAATGTGTATTTTAGGCTTAGGGGTTAGGGTTAGGGTTACAATTAGTGTTAGGTATAATTTTAGGGTTTGGGGTTAAGGTTATGGTTAAGGTTAGGGTAATGGTTAGGTTAAGGGTTAAGGTTATGGTTAGGATTAGATTTAGAGTTAGGGAAAATAAGATTTTGGATAGGAATCAATTCCTTGTTCCCCACAAGGATAGCAATACAAAACTGTGTGTGTGTGTCATTACACACGGCCGGTGCTGTCAATGGGGAGTCTACACTCTGTGCCGTAGCATTTATTTGATCATAAGCAGCAGTGGAGGAGTGGAGGGAGAAGATAAATGCTGCTGACGACTGCATGCATTCATTGTGGAGAGAGAGCCTTTCTTTCTGTATGTGGGGAGAGAGTGAGAGAGAGCAGGAGCCAGAGTGGGCTGTGCGGGAATGGCTTTCCTCTCGCCTGCCTCTATTCTGCTAAGCCTGTCTGAAGGCGATCGATGGAAATGAGTCGACGCTAAAGATTCACTTCCTGTGACTGATGTCATGGGCAGTGCTTGTCTCTTTGAAAGGAAATAAAGGACTGGGAGGCTCACGGATTAATGGAAGAGGGGGAAGAGAAGGGGAAGGTGTAGCTGGGGCGTGGAGAAGAGAGAGACGCAATGCTCTGATGGATTGAAGGGAAATATAATAGGTCAACACAAGCAGCAGTATACAAATCAAATCAAATTTATTTATATAGCCCTTCGTACATCAGCTGATATCTCAAAGTGCTGTACAGAAACCCAGACTAAAACCCCAAACAGCAAGCAATGCAGGTGTAGAAGCACGGCTATACAAGGCTGTTCTAAAGATATGTGGGTTATGGTGGGAGTGGGAGGGCTATAGTAATGATATTACCAGTTTTGGTACTGTGTTGTACTTGCTGTAGTGGTAGTGGGAACAATAGTATGTGACAGCTGTAGTGGTGCTATCACAGTAGAGGTAGTAGTAGTAGTAGCAGTAGTAGTTAGGGTTGAATGGCGGGAACCTGGTTACCTAGTTTTACTGAGATTTACTGCCAAAAACCACTCCCTTTTTCCGGGATAAATAACTGCGAGAAACCGGTTAATTATAATAAATTAATAATAATATAAATAAGCTATATGAACAGCATGGCTTGAAATGGAACTGTTAAATTACAGTGGGGCAAAAAAAAAAAGTATTTGTGCACCAATTGTGCAAGTTCTCCCACTTAAAAAGATGAGAGAGGCACGTGATTTTCATCATAGGTACACTTCAACTATGACAGACAAAATGAGAAAAAAAATCCAGAAAATCACATTGTAGGATTTTTTTTATGAATTTATTTGCAAATTATGGTGGAAAATAAGTATTTGGTCACCTACAAACAAGCAAGATTTCTGGCTCTCACAGACCTGTAACTTCTTCTTTAAGAGGCTCCTCTATCCTCCACTCGTTACCTGTATTAATGGCACCTGTTTGAACTTGTTATCAGTATAAAAGACACCTGTCCACAACCTCAAACAGTCACACTCCAAACTCCACTATGGCCAAGACCAAAGAGCTGTCAAAGGACACCAGAAACAAAATTGTAGACCTGCACCAGGCTGGGAAGACTCCTTAGCTCTTGGAGTCCCATGCAGGATAAGCTAGACTAGAATAGCTTGCTGAAATTATTTTCTTAGCATTTCTTATAGAAATAGACTATTCGAAGAGGGACGCAAGCTGTTTTTTTGCTGAATGTTAAATACAGCAGCCAATAGAACACAAGGGTAAGAAAGAAGAGCAAACTTGCGATGGCGGTAAGCTATACAAGTTATTTATTCAGACCCATAAGCATTCAATCTTCGTGAAGAGAAGTGAAAGCCTTCTGCATCTAATTCTAGTCCTATATTATTTAAGGATGTCATTAGAATGATGAGGATAAGGACAACAAAACGTGTTTCATGTAACTGTCGAAAGCGAGGGAGGAATGAAGCAATGAGAGAGAAAGAGGTCGGCTAATAACGTTTGCTGAAATATTATGGAAGGTATATGTGCATCAGCCTATTAATTTTAGAAATAGGACCTATGATATTTCAAAATGGAAATCATATTTGTAACTTTGTAGGTCACATGGTCTGCACCAGAACCGCATGTTCTCTTCTGCTTTATCATGGTTTAAATGAGGTGCGTAATTCCAGTCCATATAATACAGTCAAATACAATACAGTACGGTAATTCAGTTCACACTCAAAAAGATTAGCCTACTGGCGCGTTTCATTTATTTACCCGAGAGCATATAGCTAGCTACATCCAATCTATGGGCTTTAGTGTTTTTCTGTTGTGCGTAATGTGCCTATATCATATACAGCTCATTCGGAAAGTAATCAGACCCTTTGACTTTTTCCACATTTTGTTTTGTGCAGCCTCATTCTAAAATGGATGAAATTGCATTTTTCCACCTCATCAATCTACTACACACAATACCCCATATGAGTTACTCCCATTCTTCTCTGCAGATCCTCTCAAGCTCTGTCAGGTTCGTGGTCATGTCCATGACCAAGGCCCTTCTCCACTGATTGCTCAGTTTGGCTGGGTGGCCAGCTCTAGGAAGAGTCTTGGTGGTTCCAAACTTTAAGAATGATTGAGGCCACTGTGTTCTTGGTGACCTTCAATGCTGCAGACATTTTTTGGTACACTTCCCCAGATCTGTGCCTGGACACAATCCTGTCTCTGAACTCTATGGACAATTCCTTCGACCTCGTGGCTTGGTTTTTGCCCTGACATGCACTGTCAACTGTGGGACCTTATATAGACAGCTGTGTGCCTTACCAAATCATGTCCAATCCATTGAATTTACCACAGGTGGACTCCAATTAAGTTGTAGAAACATCTCAAGGATGATCAATGGAAACAGGATGCACCTGAGATCAATTTCGAGTCTCAAAGCAAAGGGTCTGAATACTTATTTAAATGTGATATTTCTGTTTTAATACATTTGCAAAAATTTTTGCTTTGTCATTATGGGGTATTCTGTGTAGACTGATGAGGAAAACATGTATTTAATACATTTTATAATAAGGTTGTAACGAACAATGTTACAGGGTCTGAATACTTTCCGGATGCACTGTATGCAGCTTATTGGATAACAGCACACTCATTTGGGCTTTTTTGGGCTCATTAAAAGTCATTAATGTACGGCTCATAAAATGTATTTATTATATGGCTCATCAAGCTCAGGTAGCTTCAGGTTAGAATTTTCATGCTGATCAAAGCTCTATTCTGACAGTAAGGTGATAGAGGGTAGTGCATATGGTCCAATACATCACTGGGACCAGGATTCCTGACATCCAGGACCTAAAGTTGAAGTCAGAAGTTTACATACACCTTAGCCAAATACATTTAAACTCAGTTTTCACAATTCCTGACATTTCATCCAAGTAAAAATTCCCTGTCTTAGGTCAGTTAGGATCACCACTTTATTTTAAGAATGTGAAATGTCTGAATAATAGTAGAGATAATGATTTTTTTCAGCTTTTAGTTCTTTCATCACATTCCCAGTGGGTCAGAAGTTTACATACATTCAATTAGTAGTTGGTAGCATTGCCTTTAAAGTGTTTAACTTGGGTCAAACGTTTTGGGTAGCTTTCCACAAGCTTCCCACGATAAGTTGGGTGAATTTTGGCCCATTCCTTCTGACACAGCTGGTGTAACTGAGTCAGGTTTGTAGGCTTCCTTGCTCACACACACTTTTTCAGTTCTGCCCACAAATGTTCTATACGTTTGAGGTCAGGGCATTGTGATGGCCACTCCAATACCTTGGCCATGTTGTCACAAGCCATTTTGCTACAACTTTGGAAGTATGCTTGGGGTCATTGTCCATTTGGAAGACCCATTTGCGACCAAGCTTTAACTTCCTGACTGATGTCTTGAGATGTTGCTTCAATATATCCACATCATTTTCCTACCTCATGATGCCATCTATTTTGTGAAGTGCACCAGTCCCTCCTGCAGCAAAGCACCCCCACAACATGATGCTGCCACCCCTGTGCTTCACTGTTGGGATGGTGTTCTTTGGCTTGCAATCCTCCCCATTTTTCCTCCAAACATAACAATGGTCATTATGGCCAAACAGTTCTATTTTTGTTTCATCAGACCAGAGGACATTTCTCCAAAAAAATACAATCTTTGTCCCCATGTGCAGTTGTAAACCATAGTCTCTATTTTTTATGGTGGTTTTGGAGAAGTGACTTCTTCCTTGCTGAGAGGCCTTTCAGGTTATGTCAATATAGGACTCGTTTCACTGTGGATATAGATACTTTTGTACCTGTTTCCTCCAGCATCTTCACAAGGTCCTCTGCTGTGTTCTGGGATTGATTTGCACTTTTCGTGTTCATCTCTAGGAGACAGAACGCGTCTCCTTGCCTGAGCAGAATGGAGGGATGAACCAGACTTATGGACGTCTACAATTGTTTTTCTAGGGTCTTGGCTGATTTCTTTTGATTTTCCCATGATGTCAAGCAAAGAGGCACTGAGTTTGAAGGTAGGCCTTGAAATACATCCACAGGTACACCTCCAATTGACTCAAATTATGTCAGTTAGCTTCAAAAGCCATGACATCATTTTCTGGAATTTTCCAAGCTGTTTAAAGGCACAGTCAACTTAGTGTATGTAAACTTCTGACCCACTGGAATTGTGATACAGTGAATTAAAAGTGAAATAATCTGTCTGTAAACAATTGTTGTAAAAATTACTTGTGTCATGCACAAAGTAGATGTCCTAACCGACTTGCCAAAACTATAGTTTGTTAACAAGACATTTGTGGATTGGTTGAAAAATGAGATTTAATGACTCCAACCTAAGTGTATGTAAACTTCTGACTTCAACTATATATACTATGTGGTGTCAGAGGAATTGTCAAAGACTCCAGTCACCAAAGTCATAGACTGTACTCTCTACTGCACGGCAAGCGGTACCGGAGCGCCAGGTCTAGGAACAAAAGGCTCCTTAACAGCTTCTATCCACAAGCTATAAGACTGCTGAACAATTAATCAAATGGCCACCAGACTACTTACATTGACCCCCCGCTCTGTTTTTACACTGCTGCTCCTCGCTTTTTCTTTTCTATGCAGAGTCACTTTACAAAAGACTTTGACTAACCTGTACCCCCGCACATTGACTCGGTACCGGGACCACCTGTATATAACCTCGTTGTTGTTATGTCACTTTCTTGTGTTACTTTTTGATTGTATTTATTTTAGTAAATATTTTCTTAACTCTCTGAACTGCATTGTTGGTTAAGGGCTTGTAAGTAAGCATTTCACAGTAAGGTTTACACCTGTTGTATTTGGCGCATGTGAAAAATCAAATCCATACATTTATATGCTTTTGAATGACACTTACGGTTTTGGCGGGAAATACTGGGTAACCCTGGAGAAAAGTGATTTATTCTCGGGATGGAACATTTGTAAAATACCGGGTAAATATTCAACCCTAGTGGTAGTAGTGGTCGCGGTAGTAGTAGTTGTGGTAGCTGTAGTAGTGGTAGCAGTAGTAGTAGTAGTAGTGGTAGCGGTAGTAGTAGTAGTAGTAGTGGTAGCGGTAGTAGTAGTAGTAGTAGTGGTAGCAGTAGTAGTAGTAGTAGTGGTGGTAGCGGTAGTAGTAGGAGTAGTAGTGGTAGCTGTAGTAGTAGTGGCAGCAGTAGTAGTAGCGGTAGTAGTAGGAGTAGTAGTGGTAGGAGTAGTAGTGGTAGGAGTAGTAGTAGTAGTAGTGGTAGCGGTAGTAGTGGGAGTAGTAGTGGTAGCAGTAGTAGTAGTAGTGGTAGCAGTGGTAGCGAGCGGTAGTAGTAGTAGTAGTGGTAGCAGTAGTAGTGGTACAGGTATCAATAGTAATAGTCTGGTGTTAGTGGTAATAATAGCAGCAGTAGAAGTAGTAACTGTTCCAGAAGTGTTTAGGTTCTAGCCTCTGAGAGAAGTACAGCACCAATAATCTTGTCCTCCTCAGTGTTGCAAGCAGCAGAAGGACTGGAGCCATGCCTCAGCCCTACGCTCCTCGGCCCCTCAGGCGACAGCAGGCCTTTCACTCCCTTTGCTTTGCTCTGGGGAGGAGGGAGAAGAGTTGGGAGGGAACTGAGACGCTAACCTGAGAGAGATCTGGGAGAGGTAAGCAGGAAGGAAGTCTGAAGGCCTTAGGGGCAAACAGCGAGACCAATCCCCACCAGACCCTCTACTAATTGGAGCCACTGGCCTGAAAACTGCCCTGAGAAAGGAGGGATGGATGGAGGGATGGACAGGGTGGAAAGGAGTGGACATATAGAGGGAGAGCCCAGGGGTGGGAGGGAAGGGAGGATGAGGGAAGATAAAAATAGAGCTGGGCAGATTAAGGAGCATCTGAAAGCGGGGCAGGGGATCTGAAAATCATCCCTGAGTGCCAGTTACTGTAGTGCTGTGCTGTTACTGTGTTGCCCAGTTGTCAGGGCATCGCGGCCAGCTCTGGGCTCTGAGTGACAATAATGGGTTTAGAGCCAGGCCTCTTCCCAACCACTACTACTACTCCTAATATCTACCTGTAGGCAATCACACCTGGAGAACAGCGAAGTGCCTCCCTGAGCTTTCACAACATGCCAGGTGGAACAAGGAGAGGAGACACTTTTGGTAGCTCAAACCTCTGTCCCCAGTGGGAGATCATGGCTCCGTCAGAGTGAGCTGAGTCCAGGTGAAGCGATGAGACACCTTCGGGAGCTCAAACCTCTGTCCCCAGTGGGAGATCATGGCTCCGTCAGAGAGAGCTGAGTCCAGGTGAAGCGATGAGACACCTTCGGGAGCTCAAACCTCTGTCCCCAGTGGGAGATCATGGCTCCGTCAGAGAGAGCTGAGTCCAGGTGAAGCGATGAGACACCTTCGGGAGCTCAAACCTCTGTCCCCAGTGGGAGATCATGGCTCCGTCAGAGAGAGCTGAGTCCAGGTGAAGCGATGAGACACCTTCGGGAGCTCAAACCTCTGTCCCCAGTGGGAGATCATGGCTCCGTCAGAGAGAGCTGAGTCCAGGTGAAGCGAGGAGACACCTTCGGGAGCTCAAACCTCTGTCCCCAGTGGGAGATCATGGCTCCGTCAGAGAGAGCTGAGTCCAGGTGAAGAGAGGAGACACCTTCGGGAGCTCCAGGCTCCATAACACCTGAGAGAGAGAGAGCTGAGAAACAGGCCTTGTCATTACAACTAAAGACAGAGACACCTGGCACTGTGTCTCTGGAGAGACCATCAATTCAGTACTTTACACCATCAGATCTATGTCCATACTGAGGCTAACATGTTTCAGAATCAGATGACTCCAAAATATCAAAGTAACAAAATACCAAATGGACAGCTCCAGAACACTTTCCCCTTTCCAGGAGTCCCTCATTTTATATGGTGTCTTAGTAACGGTTGCCATTCAAATAGAAAGAAATCCATTGATATAACATTCTATCTTCCAATAGGCTTTGGTAAAACATTACGCCCATAGAATATCATATCATTGTCATATCATTTTACACTCCAACTGAATCCTGGGTGGGTGTTGTGTACACAATCAATCATCAACCGTGTCACATGCTAATTGTTCCCCGTGTCTCTGAGAGGAGAAACCTGATCTGTACAACGAAGCACAACACAAAGACACTGCTTCATAAAGTCAAACATGATAACTCCACCCACAGAAAGAAAGAACTATGTTATTTCAGCACATTCAAATACTGCTCTAGCTCAATACTGAATGGTTCAAATGTAATGTTCTTCTTCAGACTGTCAACTCAATGAAATGCATTCAAATGTAGTGTTCTTCTTCAGACTGTCAACTCAATGAAATGCATTCAAATGTAGTGTTCTTCTTCAGACTGTCAACTCAATGAAATGCATTCAAATGTAGTGTTCTTCTTCAGACTGTCAACTCAATGAAATGCATTCAAATGTAGTGTTCTTCTTCAGACTGTCAACTCAATGAAATGCATTCAAATGTAGTGTTCTTCTTCAGACTGTCAACTCAATGAAATGCATTCAAATGTGGTGTTCTTCTTCAGACTGTCAACTCAATGAAATACATTCAAATGTAGTGTTCTTCTTCAGACTGTCAACTCAATGAAATGCATTCAAATGTAGTGTTCTTCTTCAGACTGTCAACTCAATGAAATGCATTCAAATGTAGTGTTCTTCTTCAGACTGTCAACTCAATGAAATGCATTCAAATGTAGTGTTCTTCTTCAGACTGTCAACTCAATGAAATGCATTCAAATGTGGTGTTCTTCTTCAGACTGTCAACTCAATGAAATGCATTCAAATGTGTCAAGAATTTGATCTTTCTTGAAAATGGTTTGCAAATGGAAAATTCACACTCATACCTTGGAGAGGCTCAGTTATTTGGTATTTCTCACGCTGCTTTTGTTAGTCATACACTGTTAAAAAGCTAGCAGAAACACACACACACACACACAAACACACATATATAGAAAACTTCTATACACATCATTTTTTTAATGACTACCTCATCTCTGTACCACATACATACAATTATTTGTAAGTTCCCTCAGTTGAGTGGTGAATTTCAAACACAGATTCAACCACAAAGACCAGGAAGGTTTTCCAATGCTTCACTAAGAAGGGCGCCTATTGGTAGACAGACATTGAATATCCCTTTGAGCAGTTAGACTTTAGATGGTGTATCAATACACCCAGTCACTACAAAGATACAGGCATCCTCACTAACTCAGTTGCCGGTGAGGAAGGAAACCCCTCAGGGATTTCATCATGAGGCCAATGGTGACTTTAAAACAGTTATTGATTTTAATGGCTGTGATAGGAGAAAACTGAAGATGGACCAACAACATTGTAGTTACTCTACAATACTAACCTAAATGACAGAGTGAAAAGAAGGAATCCTGTACAGATAACAAATATTCTAAAAATCCTTGCTGTTTGCAATAAAACTGAAATAAATGTAGCATGAAATGAACACAAAATTAATACAAAGCGATCATTTTGAAGCAAAACAAACACAACACACCACTGAGTACAACTTCATATTTTCAAAAATGTTGTTGGCTGCATCATGTTATGGGTATACTTGTCATCTGCAAGGACTAAGGAGATTTTTCTAGATAAAAATACATCGAATAGAGCTATGCACAGGAAAAATCCTAGAGTAAAACCTGCTTCAGTCTGCTTTCCAACAGACACTAGGAGACAAATTCACCTTTCAGCAGGACAATAACCTAAAACACAAGGGCAAATATACAATGGAGTTGCTTACCAAGATGACATTGAATGTCCCTGAGTGGCCAAGTTACAATGTTTTCTTAAATCTGCTTGAACATCTATGGCAAGACTTGAAAAGGTTTGTCTAGCAATGATCAACAACCAACTTGATAGAGCATGAAGAATTAAAAAAATAATAATGTGCAAATATTATTCAATCCAGGTGTGCAAAGCTCTTAGAGACTTACCCAAAATGAATCACAGCTGTAATCACTGCCAAAGGTGAATGTAACATTGATTCAGGGTGGTGAATTCTTATGTGAAGATATTTCTGTATTTTATTTTCAATCAATTTAACATTCAAAAACATGTTTTCACTGTCATTATAGGGTATTGTGTGTTGATGGGTGAGAATGACCAAACATCTCAATTTATTCAATTTAGAATTATGTCTGTAACACAACTAAATGTGGAATAAGTCAAGGGGTATGAATACTTTCTGAAGGCACTGTACACACACGCTCCTCTCGTGCTCTGTTAGCCTGGCACACTGGGTCTGCTCATTACTACAATGCCAAGCTACCAGTTGCTAAGGAGACCTGTGGGAGAGGGAGGGTTCCTGTTTCCATGGTAGCAAGCCTGCTTCTTGCCAACTCTCTTCCCCATGAGACATGACCATAGTAGATGGACAGAAAGAAAGGAGAGAAGACAGAAGAAGGAATACAGAGGAGAGAATGTAGTAAAGAGAAAGAGAGAGAGAGGCTGCAGGGGGGGTTATGGTTTAAGATGCTGAAAGAGAAACAGTTGGTTTTCGAGGGGGAGAACAAAAAAAAGAGAAGGAAAGCGAGGCTGAAATAAATAATGCCGAAGTGAAAATGTATGAGGAGAAAGGAGGAAGAGAAGGAGACACTGAAAGAGTGTTGTGTTCCTCTGTCAGCTGGTGAACAACATGGCTGCCGACTCCACCACAACCAGTTCCAGGCACTCAAGACAACACCACACACACACGCGCACACACACACACACACACACACACACACACACACACACACACACACACACACACACACACACACACACGCACACACACACACACACACACACACACACACACACACACACACACACACACACACACACACACACACACACACACACACACACACACATATATATATAGACATGTCCTGGAGTGAACTTGAAACCCTCAGCTCACAATATGTGCGCTAGATCTGACAGAGCTTTGAACGGGGACTCACACAATACAGAAGACAGAACACATCCGTCATGGAAAACTTGTAGAGTCTAAGTGGTGTAATAAACAAAGGAATATGAGAGGCAGAAGAGCAAGGGAAAGAGAGAGGGGGGATGAAGAGAGGGAGAAGATTATTCATCTGATTGGAAAGGAATGGGGGGCGGTTGGAGGGTTACATGAAGAGGGTCATGTACTTCGAAGAAGAGAGAGCGAGAACTCCTCTCCTACGTCTCAACATTCAAATTAGCCTTATTGGCCTGAAAGAAAACATATTTGTTCCCATACTCTCTCTCTCTCTTCCTTCACTGTCTGTCATGAAATTATTCTTCTCACTGCTTATCACTTGTATACTCACCGCAGGAGGCAGACAATGTGTTTTGGTATGTAAAATGCACACGCTCAAATCTTATAACATGCATTCCTGCAGACGACAATAAGAAGAGGATAGAGACTACAATATAGACTACAATAAAGACTCCAATAGACTACAACAGAGACTACAATAGACTACAACAGAGACTACAATAGGCCAACTGTAGTCTTATCATCCTAACACCCCCATCACCACCCATACACAAACATGCACGCACATACACGCAAGCGCTCACACATGCACACATGCGCACGCAGACACACACAAACACACACACAATATAAACACACATGCCCCCACCCTGTACCAAACCAATCAAATAATCTCCCTCTATTTCTCCCGCTCTTTCTCTCTCTGGTTGTCATTGCCAGGGAATGTGACGTCTGTCTCGTTTTCACAGACACTCCCCTCCTCCCATGGTCCTCTCCTCTCCTCTCCTCTCCTCTCCTCTCCTCTCCTCTCCTCTCCTCTCCTCTCCTCTCCTCTCCTCTCCTCTCCTCTCCTCTCCTCTCCTCTCCTCTCCTCTCCTCTCCTCTCCTCTCCTCTCCTCTCCTCTCCTCTCCTCTCCTCCCTTGTCTGATCTGATGGTCCTCTATTCATTCCACTCGTTCAGACACACAGACTGCATTTAATGACTTATTCATGCATGGGTTTGTTTCAGGGGCAGAGCTTCTGTCTGCCAGGCTGACAGTCAGGCATCCCCCCTCCCTTCACCCCGGGTCTCCCACCCCTATACACACACACACACACAGCCCCACAACCCCCTTCACAACCCCGCGCCTCAGCATGGCACTGGTAGAGGTTCACTTGGGATCCCCCCCTCTCTCTCCTCCTCCTCCCCTCCGTCTCTACCTCTACCCATTCCTCCTCTCTCTCTCTGTCAATCTCTCTCTGGTTAGGATACAGGGAGAAGGGGAAGGGGAAGGGATGCCCACAGTTCCTGGAACAAAGACATCCCAATTAAGTCAGTTTGAGTTAGGGTCTGAGTGGCGGCACCGTGCAAGAGAGGGGGGTAGCTGAGGAGACAGAAACGGAGAGAGAGAGAATGGAAGCGGGATGGAGAGAGATCTGAAGAGAGCGAATACGAGACAGGGAACTGGAGGAGAGAGTCTAACGAGAAAAGAGTGGGAAATGTGAAAGAAGAAGAAGAAGAAGAAGAAGACGAGAAGAATAGGAACACTTAGTAGCGGAAGAGGGTCGACTACTTTTTAGCTCCTCAATGGGAGACTATGAAATATGAATAAGTTGCTCCAGCCATATACTTCAGAGAATCACACTCTCACACACACACAGACACACACGCTCACACACACGCACACACACACACACGCACACTTCAGAGGCCCATGCTAAAACTGAACTTATAATGAGACCAGCCTCATGAATTGCTAATGGAGACGCTGGAATGTGTGTGTGTGTGTGTGTGTGTGTGTGTGTGTGTGTGTGTGTGTGTGTGTGTGTGTGTGTGTGTGTGTGTGTGTGTGTGTGTGCGTGAAGGGGTGTCATTGGTAACAGAGGGGTGGAGTATAGATGAATGTTCAAGTCTTTTCAGACTAGACAATAAACTTCATTAAAGGCTATAGAAGTTCTATCCCTCAAAATCCTATTTTTTAGAATATCAATGAAAGGAATATAAACGGATACAGGTGTAGGATCTTAATTCAACCTATTTCTAACCACAGGAAAATAGTCCTGAAGGAAATGTTAATTATGGACATTTGTGTTGGGGTTGATACATTTTTTGTTAGTGCAAACCAAGTCTAACATTTTAAATTGTAAATTATAAACTTTAGAAGGCATTTTTTTAAACCTTGAATACACTACACGTTTGCATTCCCTGCAACAACAGGGTGATCAAATTATGATCCTTTATCTGTCGTATCACTGATAGACTTCCAAAGATTTATACAACATGGAAATGTATCATCCATTTCCAAAACAACATAGTTTCTGTTTCAACAAAAACATTATACTAATCTAGTTATACTGTTATACAATCAGTTCCAGCTTCATTCCCATTTGAATATACATCACAAATACTGCTCACAAAGTCTACAAACAGTTGTTCTACTTCCACAGATACAGAGCAGTACAGTACCCGGGGGAGCGAGAGACAGAGATGTAGAGACAGAAAGAGAGAGAGAGAGCGAGAGAGAGAGAGAGAGAGATATAGAGGGATATATATAGAGAGAGATATAGAGAGAGATATATAGAGACAGAAAGAGAGAGACACAGAGAGATATATCTATATAGATATATATATATATATATCTATATATATATATATATATATATATATATATATATAGATATATATAGATATATATAGAGAGAGAGAGAGCGAGAGACATATAGAGACAGAAAGAGAAAGAGAGGGAGAGACAGATATATATATAGAGAGAGATAGAGACAGAAAGAGAAACAGATATATATATATATAGAGAGAGAGAGAGAGAGAGAGAGAGAGTGAGAGAGACAGGGATATAGAGACAGAAAGAGAGAGAGAGAGAGAGAGACAGGGATATAGAGACAGAAAAGAGAGAGAGAGAGAGAGAGAGAGAGAGAGATATATATATATACCCAGTCACAGTGAAATGTGTGCCAGAGCAGAGAGAGGCCACAGAGGTCTTGCTTAACACAGACTAATGGGTGGGCTGGAACCATCAGCTGGGGGAGCGTGAAGCCGTGAGCAGCCTGGGACCGTGTGTGTGTGTGTGTGTGTGTGTGTGTGTGTGTGTGTGTGTGTGTGTGTGTACTGGGACAGGGGGAGGGGGACCCAGAGGTGTAGCCCTGTGTGAGAGACTTACTCACTGACCTCATTCCTAGCCTCTCTTCCCCTGGCGAGACGACACCGAGACACTGGTGAGACACGCGGGACTGGGCCTGTGTGTGTGTGTGTGTGTGTGTGTGTGTGTGTGTGTGTGTGTGTGTGTGTGTGTGTGTGTGTGTGTGTGTGTGTGTGTGTGTGTGTGTGTGTGTGTGTGTGTGTGTGTGTGTGTGTGTGTGTAACCAGAGAGTTCTAACTAAAAGCTGTGAGGTTTTCTACAGAGACAAGCTCTATATTATGTTTGTTTAACCTTTAGGCCAGTGCTACCATGTATGTGAAAACATACAGTATATGTGTGCATGTGCCATCTGTTATATACATCTGTACATGTGACGTGAAAGATTGGGTGTGATTTGTCTATTGTAGCTCTATCAGTGCCTATGCACTGATAGTTCTGTCCTTGAGCTGTTCCAAATGCATGGTTGTTGAAGCGAGTTGGCATGGACTCGGTATGTGACTATTTGTGTGCATCACATGAATGTAAATATGTAGGATAAATATGTGTGTTTGTGTGTCTGTGCGTATGCATGTGCGTGTGTAGGGGCGGCCATAGACTTTCTGCCTGAGTGGGGCTGTCAGTGGGCATTAGTCAGCCAGGCAGAGGCAGGCAGAACACATCGTTAGTAGAGAGAGAGAGAGAGGAGAGAGAGAGAGAGAGGGAGAGAGAGAGAGAGAGAGAGAGAGAGAGAGAGGGATCGCAGGGAAAAACAGAACGAAGGAATCAGAGAAGAGAGAGGGAAGAGCGAGTGAGTGCGGTGACGGAGCAGAGGGCTAAGGGAGAGGCGCAGCGCCTCGTTCTATCCGTCTTCAGAGTATTACACAGACAGCCCTGCACTAAGCTCTGTCAAGCAATGTTGCAATCACAGTTTATCAGCCCTACATCCTCTCTCTTCTATCTCTCTGCTCCCTTTGTCTTTTTCGTCCACTATCCCTTCTTTATTTACTGAGGATACTGTCCTCCGTCTCACTATATACTCTATGGTTCTGTCCTCCGTCTCACTATATACTCTACGGTTCTGTCCTCCATCTCACTATATACTCTATGGTTCTGTCCTCCGTCTCACTATATACTCTACGGTTCAGTCCTCCATTTCATTATGTACTCTATGGTTCTGTCCTCCATCTCACTATATACTCTATGGTTCTGTCCTCCATCTCACTATATACTCTATGGTTCTGTCCTCCATCTCACTATGTACTCTATGGTTCTGTCCTCCATCTCACTATATACTCTATGGTTCTGTCCTCCATCTCACTATATACTCTATGGTTCTGTCCTCCATCTCACTATATAGTCTATGGTTCTGTCCTCCATCTCACTATATAGTCTATGGTTCTGTCCTCCATCTCACTATATAGTCTATGGTTCTGTCCTCCATCTCACTATATAGTCTATGGTTCTGTCCTCCATCTCACTATATAGTCTATGGTTCTGTCCTCCATCTCACTATATACTCTATGGTTCTGTCCTCCATCTCACTATATAGTCTATGGTTCTGTCCTCCATCTCACTATATAGTCTATGGTTCTGTCCTCCATCTCACTATATAGTCTATGGTTCTGTCCTCCATCTCACTATATAGTCTATGGTTCTGTCCTCCATCTCACTATATACTCTATGGTTCTGTCCTCCATCTCACTATATAGTCTATGGTTCTGTCCTCCATCTCACTATATAGTCTATGGTTCTGTCCTCCATCTCACTATATAGTCTATGGTTCTGTCCTCCATCTCACTATATAGTCTATGGTTCTGTCCTCCATCTCACTATATAGTCTATGGTTCTGTCCTCCATCTCACTATATAGTCTATGATTCTGTCCTCCATCTCACTATATAGTCTATGGTTCTGTCCTCCATCTCACTATATAGTCTATGGTTCTGTCCTCCATCTCACTATATAGTCTATGATTCTGTCCTCCATCTCACTATATAGTCTATGATTCTGTCCTCCATCTCACTATATAGTCTATGGTTCTGTCCTCCATCTCACTATATAGTCTATGATTCTGTCCTCCATCTCACTATATAGTCTATGGTTCTGTCCTCCATCTCACTATATAGTCTATGATTCTGTCCTCCATCTCACTATATAGTCTATGGTTCTGTCCTCCATCTCACTATATAGTCTATGGTTCTGTCCTCCATCTCACTATATAGTCTATGGTTCTGTCCTCCATCTCACTATATAGTCTATGATTCTGTCCTCCATCTCACTATATAGTCTATGGTTCTGTCCTCCATCTCACTATATAGTCTATGGTTCTGTCCTCCATCTCACTATATAGTCTATGATTCTGTCCTCCATCTCACTATATAGTCTATGATTCTGTCCTCCATCTCACTATATAGTCTATGATTCTGTCCTCCATCTCACTATATAGTCTATGGTTCTGTCCTCCATTTAAGTGATAATTCCTGAGAAGCCGGTGCTTGGAGGATATATTGGAACGGGTAATGTTAGGCTGGAGACAAAGTCGATATAACCTCCAAACACCAGCTTCGAGGGCATTATCACTTTAATACAGCGGGTTACCAACATATTCAAATAACGATTGACATATTTTCATTAAAAACTTTATTTTAATTTATTTATTCATACTGTTTCATCCTTCCACAAAATATAGTCCCGACACAAATCTAGGGTTGCTACCCAAGCCGGCTGGTCATTCGTTCTATCGGTTCGGTTGTCAGAAGCGCAACCCAGTCATTCAGTCTGTTTGCTCTGTATCTATGGACGCGACTCAGTTGTTCTAAATGTTCCATTGCCATACTGGCTGTCAACGTTCTTATCCCTTGCTTGATAGCCAACTACGGCTAACTTACAGTCACATCAAACAGTGCAGCCAGAATAACAGCAAAGTAGCTGCATTTGCATTTGTTTAAGCTGCTTTCTACTGACATTTATTTGGATACATCCATAACAATGAGCTAATGAGGCGCATAGAAAATGTGCTCTGTCATTAAGACATTGTTGTTCAGAGAGGAGCTATCCAACAACACAGCTAAACAATCACTTCAAACTGAAGCTGAAAGACTGCAAACTAGCTGCGCTTTGCTTCGTTTTACCTTTTTTCAATTGACATTTCTTTGTATACTGTATATCCATAAAACTATGCCAGCTGATTCAGGTTTTCAACTGACTGAGAAACGCTGCCTGCCTGTCTGTCTCACCCCGACTCCACATTCATTACTATTGGACAGCTGGAGATCCAATTTGAATATCGAAACAATGTTGCAAATGTCGGAGAGAAAGACAGCAAGTTTTAAAGTTTTAAAGAAATGTGAGATTATGTCGTGATGGTTTTTATAGTGGAGATCAAGTTTATAAATTGCTTGGTTCGGCTGATGAGACAGTGGATTGCACAGTCAGATGGAACAGAGTAAATAGGCATTTTAACATCATACATTTAGCTGGTGGTAACTTGTGGAATAGACACCGGCTGGAATGCATTCAGGATTAGACCCACCCATTATATAACTCATTATATGGTTCTGTCCTCCATCTCACTATATAGTCTATGATTCTGTCCTCCATCTCACTATATAGTCTATGATTCTGTCCTCCATCTCACTATATACTCTATGGTTCTGTCCTCCATCTCACTAAATAGTCTATGGTTCTGTCCTCCATCTGGCTTACATACTCTATGGTTCTGTCCTCCATCTCCTTACATAGTCTATGATTCTGTCCTCCATCTCACTATATAGTCTATGATTCTGTCCTCTATCTCACTACATAGTTTATGATTCTGTCCTCCATCTCACTATATAGTCTATGATTCTGTCCTCCATCTCACTATATACTCTATGGTTCTGTCCTCCATCTCACTATATACTCTATGGTTCTGTCCTCCATCTCACTATATACTCTATGGTTCTGTCCTCCATCTCACTATATATTCTATGATTCTGTCCTCCATCTCACTATAGTCTATGATTCTGTCCTCCATCTCACTATATAGTCTATGATTCTGTCCTCCATCTCACTATATAGTTTATGATTCTGTCCTCCATCTCACTATATAGTCTATGATTCTGTCCTCCATCTCACTATATACTCTATGGTTCTGTCCTCCATCTCACTATATACTCTATGGTTCTGTCCTCCATCTCACTATATACTCTATGGTTCTGTCCTCCATCTCACTATATATTCTATGATTCTGTCCTCCATCTCACTATATATTCTATGATTCTGTCCTCCATCTCATATATAGTCTATGATTCTGTCCTCCATCTCACTATATAGTCTATGATTCTGTCCTCCATCTCACTATATAGTCTATGATTCTGTCCTCCATCTCACTATATAGTCTATGATTCTGTCCTCCATCTCACTATATACTCTATGATTCTGTCCTCCATCTCACTATATACTCTATGATTCTGTCCTCCATCTCACTATATAGTCTATGATTCTGTCCTCCATCTCACTATATAGTCTATGATTCTGTCCTCCATCTCACTATATAGTCTATGATTCTGTCCTCCATCTCACTATATACTCTATGATTCTGTCCTCCATCTCACTATATAGTCTATGATTCTGTCCTCCATCTCACTATATAGTCTATGATTATGTCCTCCATCTCACTATATACTCTATGATTCTGTCCTCCATCTCACTATATAGTCTATGATTCTGTCCTCCATCTCACTATATAGTCTATGATTATGTCCTCCATCTCACTATATAGTCTATGATTCTGTCCTCCATCTCACTATATACTCTACGATTCTGTCCTCCATCTCACTATATAGTCTATGATTCTGTCCTCCATCTCACTATATACTCTACGATTCTGTCCTCCATCTCACTATGTAATATAATAATGGTGCCGAAGGAGAGTTTTACGATCCCTTAACCTATTGTGTATGATTTTTTGCGTTATTTGTAAGTTATTTGAACAGAATGTTTCTGCCACCGTGTCTTATGACCAAAAAGAGCTTCTTGATATCAGGGCAGCAATTACTGACCCCGTACTGGAGGAATTGTTGTTCTTCAACGAGTCGGACGGGAAGGATTTACTCCAGACACTCGACAAGGCCCTCATCCCCGTCATTTGCAGGAGGAAAAGACAGAGGTATCGTGGATGACGGTCCAGGTGCCTTATAAGGATCCGTTGCAGAGAGGGTAATCTGCCTTTACCATCAGTCCTATTAGCCAATGTACAATCAATCGATAATAAAATAGACAAACTACGAGCACATACATCCTACCAACGGGACATTAAAAACCGTAATATCTTATGTTTCACCGAATCGTGGATGAACGACGACATGATTAATATATAGCTGGCGGGTTTTAAGCTTTTTCGGCAGGATAGAACAGCGGCGACTGTGTAAGAAACGGAGAGGTGGCCTATGCATACTTGTAAACAACAGCTGGTGCACAAAATCTAAGGAAGTCTCAAATTTTGCTCGCCTGAGGTAGAGTATCTCATGATAAGCTGTAGACCACACTATTTACCAAGAGAGTTTACATCCATATTTTTCATAGCTGTCTATATACCACCGTAGACAGATGCTGGCACTAAGACCACACTCAATGAGCTGTATACGGCCATAAGCAAACAGGAAAATGCTCATCCAGAGGCGGCGCTCCTAGTTGCCTGGGACTTTAATGTAGGGAAACTCAAATCAGTTTTACCTAATTTCTAACAGAATGTTAAATGTGCAGCCAGAGGGGAAAAAAACTTGAGACCACCTTTACTCCACACACAGAGACACGTACAAAGCTCTTCCTCGCACTCCATTTGGCAAATCTGACCATAGTTCTATCCTCCTAATTCCTGCTTACAAGTAAAAACTAAAGCAGGAAGTACCAGTGACTCGGTCAATAAGAAAGTGATCAGATGAAGCAGATGCTAAGCTACAGGACTGTGTTGCTAGCACAGACTGGAATATGTTCCGGGATTCTTCCGATGGCATTGAGGAGTACACCACATCAGTCACTGGCTTCATCAATAATTGCATCGATGACATCGTCCTCACAGTGACCGTACATACATACCCCAACCAGAAGCCATGGATTACAGGAAACATGCGTACTGAACTAAAGGGTAGAGCTGCTGCTTTCAAGGAGCGGGACTAACCCAGAAGCTTATAAGAAATACCACTATGCCCTCCGACGAACCATCAAACAGGCATAACAGCAATACAGGACTAAGATTGAATCGTACTCCAAAGGCTCTGATGCTCATTGGATGTGGCAGGGCTTGCAAACTATTACAGAGTACAAAGGGAAGCACAGCCACGTGCTGCCCAGTGACACGAACCTACCAGACGAGCTAAATTACTTCTATGCTCGCTTTGAGGCAAGTAACATTGAAACATGCAAGAGAGCACCAGCTGTTCCGGATGACTGTGTGATCACGCTCTCCGTAGCTGATGTGAGTAAGATCTTTAAACGGGTCAACATTCACAAGGCCACAGGGCCAGACGGATTACCAGGGCATGTACTCCAAGCATACACTGACCAATTGCCAAGTGTCTTCACTGACATTTTCAACCTCTCCCTAACTGAGTTTGTAATACCAACATGCTTCAAGCAGACCACCATAGTCCCTGTGCCCAAGAACACTAAGGTGACCTGCCTAAATGACTACCAACCCGTAACACTCACCTCTGTAGCCATGAAGTGCTTTGAAAGGCTGGTCATGGCTCACATCAACACCATTATCCCAGAAACCCTAGACCCACTCCAATTTGCATACCACCCAAACAGATCCACAGATGATGCCATCTCTATTGCACTCCACACTGCCCTTTCCCACCTGGACAAAAGGAACACCTTTGTGAGAATGCTATTCATTGACTACAGCTCAGCATTCAACACCATAGTGCCCACAAAGCTCATCACTAAGCCAAGGACCCTGGGACTAAACACCTCCCACTGCAACTGGATCCTGGACTTCCTGACAGGCCGCCCCCAGGTGGTAAGGGTAGGGAACAACACATCCGCCACACTGCTCGGTATCCAACCGCAAGGCACTACAGAGGGTAGTGTGTACGGCCAGTACATCACTGGGACCAAGTTTCCTGCCATCTAGGACCTCTTTAACAGGTGGTATCAGGGGAAAGCCCTAAAAATTGTCAAAGACTCCAGCCAGCCTAGTCATAGACTGTTCTTTCTGCTACCGCACGGCAAGCGGTACCGGAGCGCCAAGTCGAAGTCCAAAAGGCTTTATAGAAGCTTCTACCCCCATGCCATAAGACTCCTGAACAGCTAATCAAAGGGCTACCCAGACCCCTCTTTTACACTGGTTCTACTCTCTGTTTATAATTTATGCATAGTCACTTTAACTTTATAGTTTTGGCAAGTCGGTTAGGACATCTAATTTGTGCATTTCACAAGTAATTTTTCCCAAAATTGTTTACAGACAGATTATTTCACTTATAATTCACTGTATCACAATTCCAGTGGGTCAGAAGTTTACATACACTAAGTTGACTGTGCCTTTAAACAGCTTGGTAAATTCCAGAAAATTATGTCATGGCTTTAGAAGCTTCTGATAGGATAATTGACATCATCTGAGTCAATTGGAGGTGTACCTGTGGATGTATTTCAAGGCCTACCTTCAAACTCAGTGCCTCTTTGCTTGACATCATGGGAAAATCAAAAGAAATCAGCCAAGATTTCAGCCAAAGACCTCCACAAATCTGGTTCATCCTAGGAGCAATTTCATAAAAACCTGAAGGTACCATGTTCATTTGTACAAACAATAGTGCGCAAGTATAAACACTGTGGGACCACGCAGCCGTCATAGAAGGAAGGAAAGTGAGCGTTCTGTCTCCTGGAGATTAATGGACTTTGTTGCGAAAAGTACAAATCAATCCCAGAACAACAGCAAAGGACCTAGTGAAGATGCTGGAGAAAACAGGTACAAAATTATCGATATCCACAGTAAAATGAGTCCTTTATCGACATAACCTGTAAGGCCACTCCGGCAAGGAAGAAGCCACTGCTCTAAAACTGCCATAAAAAATCCAGAGTACGGTTTGCAACTGCACATAAGGACAAAGATTGTACTTTTTGGAGAAATGTCCTCTGATCTGATGAAACAAAAATAGAACTGTTTGGCCATAATGATCATCGTTATGTTTGGAGGAAAAAGGGGGAGGCTTGCCAGCCAAGGAAAACCTTCCCAACCGTGAAGCACGGGGATGGCAGCATCATGTTGTGGGGGTGCTTTGCTGCGGGAGCGCCTGGTGCACTTCACAAAATAGATGGCATCATGAGGTAGAAAAATTATGTGGATATATTGAAGCAACATCTCAAGACATCAGTCAGGAAGTTAAAGCTTGGTCGCAAATGGGTCTTCCAAATGGACAATGACCCCAAGCATACTTCCAAAGTTGTGGCAAAATGGCTTAAGGACAACAAAGTCAAGGTATTGGAGTGGCCATCACAATGCCCTGACCTCAATCCCATAGAAGATTTGTGTGCAGAACTGAAAAGGTGTGTGCGAGCAAGGAGGCCTACAAACCTGACTCAGTTACACCACCTCTGTCAGGAGGAATGGCCAAAATTCACCCAACTTCTTGTGGGAAGCTTGTAGAAGGCTACCCGAAACGTTTGACCCAAGTTAAACAATTTAAAGGCAATGGAACCAAATAGTAATTGAGTGTATGTAAACTTCTGACCCACTGGGAATATGATGAAAAAAATAAAAGCTGAAATAAATAATTCACTCTACTATTATTCTGACATTTCACATTCTTAAAATAAAGTGGTGATCCTAACTGACCTAAGACAGGGAATTTTTACTAGGATTAAATGTCAGGAATGGTGAAAAACGTCCGACTTCAACTGTACATGTACATATTACCCCAATTGCCTCAACTAACCGGTGCCCCCGCACATTGACTCTGTACCAGTACCCCCTGTATATAGCCTCGCTTGTTATTTTACTGCTACTGTTGAATAATTTTTACTTTTATTTTCTATTTTTTACTTATGTGTTTTTTTACTTAACACTTATTTGTATTTTTTTTTCTTAACTTTTCAAAGCATTGTTGGTTATGGGCTTGTAAGTAAGCATTTCACCATAAGGTCTATGTTGTATTCCACGCATGTGACAAATCAAATTTGATTTGATACTATATACTCTATGCATTCCTCTTAACTTAAAATAGATATGAAAAATGCTTTTCATTTGTTTTTCATATCTTGCCACCATCATACTAGAATAGGCGTTTCCTCTTTCTCCCCTTCCTCTTTTAATGTTACTCTCCTCCTCATCCTCGGCGTCCTAGCTCCCTCCTTTACATTTTGCCATTCTCTCATTCCATCCCTTTGTCGTTATAACTCATCTTTTAGTGTGTCGTCTTATGGTGGCCACCTTCCACTCAGCAACACCATTAAAGAGAGAGATGAATGCATCCATTAAATCCACAGTTCGACCACCACGGCCGTCATCAAAAGACTAACGGTATCAAGGATTTAATGAAGTCAGACTTAAGATGGGCTCATAAATCAGTCAGAAACAGTCTATCACATTGGAGGAGAGGTGGAGAGGAGAGAAGGAGGAGACAGATAAGAGAAACAGAGAAGAGAGATGAGTGGAGGGAGATAGAGGAGATATGTAGATTAGAATGCATCTTTATGGGCTTGTTTCACAGATATACAGGTTTATATAACCATATTTCTACTTTGTATTAATGAGCAATTTAGTGAGGGAACTGGGAAACTGACATTCTAACTTATTTGCAGAGCCTTCCGGCTACAGAAGTATAGTGAGAAGGGGCAGTCCAGAAAGAGAGAGAGAGAAAGAAAGAGGGAGAGAGGGAAAGAGAGTGAGAGAGACAAAGGAAGACAGATAGAGGAGAGAGAGGGGGGGGAGATTGAGTGAGAGAGAGTGGGAGCAAAAAAGAGAAGGGGGGCGAGAGAGACAGAGGGAGAAAGACCAAAAGAGTCTGGGTTCATTCAAGGCTATCAGTCGTGTTTCCCCGGCCGTCAGCCGTCACGTGCAGAATGATAAACACTCTGAGAGCTATGAATCCTGACCTATTTTACTCAAACTGGCACAAAAATCCACTTTGAGCGGCTGTCTTGCGCTCATAACCTCTGTCTGCATTGTGCCCCATGACTTTTCAGCCTCACAAAGAACACACTTATTCAAAACTCTACATGCAGTGTCTTAATATATTCATTTGGATATTAATTCATTAATTGTTATTAATGTTAATCTGTTCAGCCAAACCGAAAACTATTAAATGATAAATGAGAGATAGCGCCTTGAATTACTTAATTTGCATTCATTTGTGGTGTATTCAACAATCATCCAAAATTTGAATTATGAATATTCATATATTAAATACTGTACTTAATATTATACATAGCCTATTTAATTGTGTAACAATTGTGTAACAATTGTGTAACAATTGTGTAAGATGGGTATGTTGGTTTGTTTTAATAGGGTTGGTAAGTCCTGACTAGGTATTATTAGATATTTGCTGGTCTTCATCACAACAAGTATGTATGCCAACATGCTAACATGGGTCTTTCATTCCGATCTGCAGTGATCAGCAAGGTGAGTCTGATGTACCAACTGCATACAGTAGCTCAGGCTAAGCTAGGTGGAGAGATATGCCCTGTCCTCACCTGTCATCATGTTAGCATACTACATTTTAAAGTGTGTACCGCATGTATTTGGCTATACATGTATATATTTTAATTTCAATGTCAAATACATTCAACAAATGTAATCATGGTGACATTGGCTGGGTTCAAACTAATTTCTCTCTATTTAACACAAGCACATCATTTATTTAAACAATTCAAATCATTGAGGTTTTTTTAAATCCAGTCACTGCTAATCAAAGTGGAATTAAAACCCTGGAATGAGTCAATGAGAGGATGAACAGTAGACTCTGACAACAACAGCGAGTATCCTGACTGATGCAGAACATCACTTGAACACGAGGATACTTCATTGAGAATAATTAGCATGATGAGTGACTGATAATGGCATAAAAGAGTTGAGTGTTCTGGTAATGAGGTCCGTTTTTCTTCTCGACAATCCCACCATTATTTTGCTCTCACAACATTGTATTTGTCATCCGGGTAGCACTTAGCTATGAAATATGTCAACAAACAGTCAACAGAGCGTTGAATAAAATGCGTTGTGATTCCTCTATTCTGACCACAGTATCTGCTTCCAGAGACCCTGTTCACACTAGGGCCAAACCAGAGACCCTGTTCACACTAGGGCCAAACCAGAGACCCTGTTCACACTAGGGCCAAACCAGAGACCCTGTTCACACTAGGGCCAAACCAGAGACCCTGTTCACACTAGGGCCAAACCAGAGACCCTGTTCACACTAGGGCCAAACCAGAGACCCTGTTCACACTAGGGCCAAACCAGAGACCCTGTTCACACTAGGGCCAAACCAGAGACCCTGTTCACACTAGGGCCAAACCAGAGACCCTGTTCACACTAGGGCCAAACCAGAGACCCTGTTCACACTAGGGCCAAACCAGAGACCCTGTTCACACTAGGGCCAAACCAGAGACCCTGTTCACACTAGGGCCAAACCAGAGACCCTGTTCACACTAGGGCCAAACCAGAGACCCTGTTCACACTAGGGCCAAACCAGAGACCCTGTTCACACTAGGGCCAAACCAGAGACCCTGTTCACACTAGGGCCAAACCATAGACCCTGTTCACACTAGGGCCAAACCAGAGACCCTGTTCACACTAGGGCCAAACCAGAGACCCTGTTCACACTAGGGCCAAACCAGAGACCCTGTTCACACTAGGGCCAAACCAGAGACCCTGTTCACACTAGGGCCAAACCAGAGACCCTGTTCACACTAGGGCCAAACCAGAGACCCTGTTCACACTAGGGCCAAACCAGAGACCCTGTTCACACTAGGGCCAATCCAGAGACCCTGTTCACACTAGGGCCAAACCAGAGACCCTGTTCACACTAGGGCCAAACCAGAGACCCTGTTCACACTAGGGCCAAACCAGAGACCCTGTTCACACTAGGGCCAAACCAGAGACCCTGTTCACACTAGGGCCAAACCAGAGACCCTGTTCACACTAGGGCCAAACCAGAGACCCTGTTCACACTAGGCCAAACCAGAGACCCTGTTCACACTAGGGCCAAACCAGAGACCCTGTTCACACTAGGGCCAAACCAGATGCACAACCCATCAGAAGTTCTAAATCATGTGACTGGGTAGGGAGCAGGTAAAGAGCCGTTAGAGAGGAGGAAGAAATGGCTCCTAACGTGAACAGGGTCAGAGAGGTCAAACCGCTCCTTGGTCAGTTAAATGGTTAGTACGGTACGGTGGCCCCAGGACAGAGGTTTAATACCCAGAAGGTACTGTAGTAGCTAGAGAGAATGCCTCTGTGCAGTCCAGCTGCAACATCCAGGAGCGCTAAGCCCTCCAACCTCCCTCTAGCTAACAGCATTAATCACACAAATACAAGTGCACACACACACAGACACACACAGTGTTGCTGTCCTCTACTGCTTCCCTCCCATCAGTCTTAGTTAGCCAGGCACTCCGAAGGGAGAAAGCCCTCATGAAGATCTGATTAACAATGTAAGTACCTATAAGCACATGCCTCAGCCTTGCAGTCGATATGCTCTAATACCCACAGGCTTTCTAGTGGGACTTCATCTACCACATCGGGAATAGGTTGTTCACCTGCTAACACTAAGATTAGTCTCCTTTCAAATACCTGAATCTGCTCTGCTGAGATGAGGGGAGGGTTTAGAGAGATAGATTGAGATGTATGGAGGAAGCTGTTGATTTACACTTACATGCATTCACAGAAACACATAAGAAAGTCCTGAAACACCCTTGAAACACACTGTGACGTAGAAGTCCGTCACTGGCCGCGGGCAGCATTTGGTTCTTTAACGCACACACATATTCATCACTCCTCCCTGCGCCATTATACCATAAGTTAACAATGTGGGTCGACACACAATTTAACTTCTGTCTTGGTGCATGCATTTCACACTTGTCAATGTTCATATTTGAGAGATACAATAATTATTATACTTATCAATGTTGTGGATGAGCGCATTGTTTGTTTGTTCTGTTCCTCTCTCTCCATCTCTGTAGCTTCTGGGTATGCTGGAAAAGGACCTGAGCTAAGGGAATTGGGTTGGCTTTATAGTGCCTGTCCCAAATGGCTCATTAATGCATATGGGCATATTGAAAGATATTGTCAGTAATGATGTAATGTTGTAAATGTTATGTTGTGATATTGTTTAAAACCGTGTTGCAATGTATATCCTTTAGTATGTTTAGTTCATGGAAAATGTAGGTTTGTATTGTTAATTGATTAATTAATTAGGGTTAATTGTTCCGAGGGGAGGGGCTAGCCCTACAAAAGGAGCCTCTCTCCAGTCTCTAAGGGGGGATTTTTTGGATTGAGCTGTGGATGGGGCAGCATTGTTGTTAAGCTGTCCCATAAGGTAGACGTTGATGGCAGTACTGTTTTCTGTTCCGGAATCACTTGTAAATAAACACCTTTGCACAGAAGAACTTTTGCGGTTCCGCCATCTTTTTATTTTTATAGAGGTTAGGTTATCCAGTTTAGCCATCTGGCCTACTCTACGTGACACACACCACAGTGCAAAACAATTAGCGAAACACAGACTCTTTTCGAAACAGTAACAGAATGAAGGAGTT
Source organism: Oncorhynchus tshawytscha (assembly GCF_018296145.1). Classification (NCBI taxonomy): domain Eukaryota; kingdom Metazoa; phylum Chordata; class Actinopteri; order Salmoniformes; family Salmonidae; genus Oncorhynchus; species Oncorhynchus tshawytscha. The sequence goes on from NC_056459.1 coordinate 16,374,744, forward strand.
CTCCAATTGTCCGTGATGCAGGTTTGACTGGCCTACCATTCTCACCAACCCAGATCAGCCATACAAAGACACTGGAACAATGAAATGTTGGTAAACTAGCTTTTATTGTTTAAAGAAATTGTCAAAGAAATGTGTGTTTTCCTAATTGAATCATGGAATGGGGTTGTTCAATGACAAACATGTATTGTGTTTAAAATCTATTACTTGATGGTTTCATTTCAGAGAGACAAATAATCCAGTTTGTTTTGCAGAAATGGTACATGTCCACCTCACTCAGATAAATCAGTAGGACCGCAAGGTTTAACACACTCAAATGTCACAAATTACTACATTTCTACTAAAGAACCATACAAATTATACATTTGTGACCTCAATATATAAAAAATAAATTAATGTAAAAAATACAGTAATATGAGATATGTTTGTAAAACATGAACATTTGACATTTTAGGTATTTAACAGATGTTCTTATCCAGGGCCACATACAATTAGTGCCTTCATTTTCAGATAGCTAGGTGAGACAAACACATATCACAGTCCAATATACAGGATAATGTTCGTAATGTTTTGTACACTGAGTGTATAGCGTTTTGCAAAAAAATCTATGAATTAAAAAATGTATAACATTAATATTTTACACACACATGAAGGTACCCATAAGCAATCATTTCTGTGGAAAAAACAACTGTACCCTGAGAGAACATCACGTAGAGGCAGACTGTGTGTGTGTGTGCTGCATGGACCCAGCACATTTTATGACACACAGACACCCTGCGTGTTTGTGTGTGTGCGTGCGTGGAGTTTCCGTTCCATGGTTCCGTGGCTTGCTGAACATCCTCTTCGTGGCACCCAGCATCTTATTCAATCTGAGTCGAGTGAGATCGCTGAGATAACCGAGAGCACAAACAAGTTCTATACAGAGGACTCATTGTTGAGCAGTGATATTTAGTCTGAAGTTAAACTACTAAAACCAGTTAGAAACTGATTAAATAAATTGTATCTCTGAACTATTTTTCTTCAATGTGGGTATCAAAATATTGGTTGGTTTTGTGGTCTCAAACCAGTAAGCTTATCATCATTCTTCATCACGAATATGGGGAAAATGTAATTATTTACAATGAAAAATGTGGGAATGTTGTTCCCTTGTCATATAACTTGTCATATTTACTATCAATATAGCATTAAAAATAGTTTTACAGATTGCATTTTGGCAACAACAAAAAATGTTTGATGCAAATATTGGGTTGTGGCTGAGACAACCTGGTTACATTTGGGTCCCGAGGCAAAACCAGTTGAGAACCAATGTTGTAGAGAACTGTTGACCTGAACTAACCCCCAGACTGATACCTTCTGGCTCAGTTGGTAAGGGTGTGGTGCTAACAATGGCAAGGTTGTGGGTTCAATTCCAGCAGGGATCACAGCCAAGTTCAAATTTATATACAGCCAAGTTCAAATTTCAGGTTTCAGGTTTATTTGCCAAATATTGAGTTCTCAATCAATTAATAGTCTCTGGAAATCAATCATTCCATCTCTAAAGGCTCAAAGAGTTCAGAAATAAACTCTCAACTGTTCTTCTTCCTCTATCCAACTCCAACTGTTCTTCTTCCTCTATCCAACTCCAACTGTTCTTCTTCCTCTATCCAACTCCAACTGTTCTTCTTCCTCTATCCAACTCCAACTGTTCTTCTTCCTCTATCCAACTCCAACTGTTCTTCTTCCTCTATCCAACTCCAACTGTTCTTCTTCCTCTATCCAACTCCAACTGTTCTTCTTCCTCTATCCAACTCCAACTGTTCTTCTTCCTCTATCCAACTCCAACTGTTCTTCTTCATCTATCCAACTCCAACTGTTCTTCTTCCTCTATCCAACTCCAACTGTTCTTCTTCCTCTATCCAACTCCAACTGTTCTTCTTCCTCTATCCAACTCCAACTGTTCTTCTTCCTCTATCCAACTCCAACTGTTCTTCTTCCTCTATCCAACTCCAACTGTTCTTCTTCCTCTATCCAACTCCAACTGTTCTTCTTCCTCTATCCAACTCCAACTGTTCTTCTTCCTCTATCCAACTCCAACTGTTCTTCTTCCTCTATCCAACTCCAACTGTTCTTCTTCCTCTATCCAACTCCAACTGTTCTTCTTCCTCTCTCCAACTCCAACTGTTCTTCTTCCTCTATCCAACTCCAACTGTTCTTCTTCCTCTATCCAACTCCAACTGTTCTTCTTCCTCTATCCAACTCCAACTGTTCTTCTTCCTCTATCCAACTCCAACTGTTCTTCTTCCTCTATCCAACTCCAACTGTTCTTCTTCCTCTATCCAACTCCAACTGTTCTTCTTCCTCTATCCAACTCCAACTGTTCTTCTTCCTCTATCCAACTCCAACTGTTCTTCTTCCTCTATCCAACTCCAACTGTTCTTCTTCCTCTATCCAACTCCAACTGTCCTGAAGCTTTTAGTTCAACTCTTAATCAACTGAGGGGACAAAGGGATCATCTGGATCAAATCCTATACTGTCTACGACTAGTGGCAATCCACACACAAGCATGCACACACACGCACGCACGCACAGGGACACACACAAACCACGCCCACACACACATATGCAAGCACATACAAACACACACACATACACACACCATCACCCTTTCCAACACTTCTCTTCCCTCCTCTTTTTTCCCTCCATTCAAAAGACTGATGAAATGGTGCTTTACTGTAGGATAGACCTCTAGAGTCCCGCTCTTAGACAACAACCCCCACCTCTCCTCCCTCCATCTATCTCTCCATTCATCCCTCCATCCCCCGCCGTGGACTCTGTGCCAAGCCCGCCAACTCGAGAGCACTCTCTCCCTTTGCTGTGCCTTTGTGATAATCACAATAACAGAGTAGCCATGCAGAGGGCTTTCTGTTGAGCCCACGCCAACCAGCCTGGCTGGCACAGCACAGGGAACCTCTTGAATGCCTCATTCACACTGCCTAACCCATAAGATCAACACTGTAATGTGCTGGCTGTGATATTTTCTTTTTCACATTGTCCTTTTTACAACATGGTTCCAGCCACTATGGTGGATGTGTAACCAGGCCAGTACAGCTTGGTTTGACTTGGCTCGGTTAGCCCCTATAGTGTGAATCAGCCTTAAGCCTGTACCGTAGGTTTCACCATCTCTCTAGCTAGCTAACCACAAATACTCTGCCTCTCCTCGACACTGTTCTGCTAGGGGCTAGAGCATCATAGTCATGCGTTAAGTCTTCTAACGATCAATGTGTTCAGCAGCTGGGACTGGGACTGGGGCCACCACCACTTTCTCTTCCACTCTGAAGATTCCTCTCTCCATCTCCGTGTGTGTCTCTCTCTCCCTCTCTGTTTCCTGCTTAGAATGGCAGCAGAGCTGAGCCATTTGCCCCTGTGTTTGCTCTGTGTACCTTTCAACATGTCAAAAGTAACTAAGTCATCACTTCAGAAGAGAACATTAGATTTCTGCCTGGCTGGCAGTGTCTGTGTTGCCTGCCTCATCAGACAATTGTCGGCTTGCACACACACACACACACACACACACACACACACACACACACACACACACACACACAGGCCCATTTTCTGTATGAAACCAGTGTCAAGTACATAACAATATAGTATACAGTACACCAGCAGGTCCCCCTCACAGGAATGTAACTGATAAACCGCCACACACAGCCACCCAGAAGGTTCAACCTCCTACACTCCTAGAAAAAAACAGTGCTCTCTAGAACCTAAAAGGGTTCTTCGGCTATCCCCATATGAGAACCCTTTGAATAACCCTTTTTGTTTCCAGATAGAACTGCTTAGGGTTCCATGTACAACCTTTTCCACAGAAGGTTCTGTCTTGAACCAAAAAGGGTTCTTCTATGGGAACAGCCAAAGAATCCTTTTGGAACACACTCATAGGCCAGTATGGGTATAAGGTACATGTATATAACACCTCACCTGAAACTACTCCATTTCAAATATTCTTTCAAAAGAAACATTGAACATCTCCAAGACAAATGCTAGTGTAAAATCAGGTGAGCTAGTTATACTCTTTTGGCCATTTTCTAGTGTTTTGTGGTGGAAAACTACAAGGGTAGAGTATAACATGTCTTGACAGGCTAGAAAAAGCTTTTATTTTTTATTTGACAAGCTGGCATTCAATTGCCCCTCCCTGTTGCACACAACAAGATTCCATTCCCCCTGTCACAAGAGTCTTCATGGCTGATTTAAGATGGAATCGTCAACCCTGTTACTTTATTTGGCACTTAATAGGCACTTACTATAGTAATTATTTTATTTAACCTCTTGAGATGGGAAAACATGAACATGTGCTCTTCATGACAGAATGTTAAAATTAGGTGAAATCAAACATTTTTTGGACCAAGCTACACTTCTCAAAAGGCACTGAATTGGTGGAACGACCCAGTTCACAACAGCTATTAAAGACTGCTTTTAATAACCGTCAGCTGACACTGTATTTGATTTGATCATCCCCCCACTTATTGATCCATCTACATATCGTCTCCTACTCATCTCATCAACAACTTACTGATGTGGATGATTGTGTGTGTGTGTGTGTGTGTGTGTGTGTGTGTGTGTGTGTGTGTGTGTGTGTGTGTGTGTGTGTGTGTGTGTGTGTGTGTGTGTGTGTGTGTGTACGTGCGTGTGTGTGTACGTGCGTGTGTGTACGTGCGTGCGTGCATTCACATGAAAGGGGATGTACATGTGTGTGTTGTTCGGTGGTTAAAATGTTATTAAACCCTTTGCCCACTGTTACAGCACAATATGTGTGTGCCTGTTTTTAACACTGTTATTATGATTGATTATGATTGAATCGAGTTGTTTTCACCCTCTCAGCCTATCAGATCGCTGCCAAACCAGCCAATCAAAGCCCTTGTTACACACAAATCCCAGTGGCAGAATCTGAGCTGGCATACAGTTAGGCATCCCTGGGAAGCAAGCACACACACACACACACACACACACACACACGCACACAGGGACTGGAGAACTAAGCCCCTTAAATCCAATTTAAAACCTAACCATAAAGATTGGAGTACTCCTGTCCCCTGCACTTACTTAGACCTAAATGAAATGTTGATTTCATTGAGATTAATTATTTCTTTTAACACTGCTTTCTTTCTCAGAATGTTATGATTGTTGTATATTGTTTGAGAGAGTCGGGATTCCAGGTAAGGGATATTTAAGTGTGTGTGTGTGTGTGTGTGTGTGTGTGTGTGTGTGTGTGTGTGTGTGTGTGTGTGTGTGTGTGTGTGTGTGTGTGTGTGTGTGTGTGTGTGTGTGTGTGTGTGTGTGTGTTTACCACAAAACTGTAACAAAGTGACAGGAAGATGAAGGGTGTATTAAACAATGCATCCTCTGTGTATGACTCAAAACAAGCCCTAAAGAAAACCAGAGCTAAACTATACGACCTAAGGTCTAAGGCCCTGATCAAATGGGTGAGTGCAATCTGTGTCGAATTGATCCTCTTGTTAATTAAACCTTTGGAAAAAATGATCAAATATTCAAATCTGTCTTTCAACCATTAGATGGTAGTAGGGCTTGGAGAGGTAGGACTAGGCCTATATGATTTGAACAAATAGGTCCTATAGAACAAAGAATCCTCTCCCCAACAACTGTGTCAATATAATCCTCACACAAAATGTGCGGTAAACTAAAGTAGATTACAAACACTCCTCTATTAGATTAAACCCATATGAATTTGAATTTAAAGGATCATCTCCATTTTCGTGGAGTGACTTCATGTCATCATCTCCCGTTATTGTGCCTTTTTTCTAACTGTTAAAAAAGCATCAAATTGCGTAGCCCGTGCGTAATCTTATAACGCGCGTAATGAAACAAGGTTGAGTTCGAACTGTACATGTTGTCACTCAGTCACTTCTACAATCAGATATTCTCCTTGTAATAAAATCATGACACGGATGCATCACAGCACAGCTCGCAGACACTATTTTCCTCCATAGCACAACAAGACGTTTATATTGGTACTGATTATCTCTGCTCTATATAGCCTATAGGCTGTAAACCCAAACAGGATGAACCCAGTAACCCTCTCCGCCTCCTTTTCAGTCTCAACTCACCGCCCCTTTCTACACACCACGTTTACATGCACACCAATATCCCGTTATTGTTCGGGATACTCAAGTATTCGGTTTTGAATTGACGCATATAAACATCATATCCCGTTTACAATAACCTTAAAAAGCTTGAATCCCGGTTACGAGAAACCCGGATAAAATGCCTGGGATATGCTGATGTTAGATGGGATAATGTGGCATGTAAACATCTTCTCCTGTTTACTGTTGTTTTTCGTGGTCTGCGCAGGCTCCGTTTCGCATACCATCGAAAGGGGAAAGGGGGATACCTAGTCAGTTGTTCAACTGAAATGTGTCTTCCACATTTAACCCAACCCCTCTGAATCAGAGATGTGCGGGGGGCTGCCTTAATCGACATCCACGTCTTCGGCGCCCGGGGAACTGTGGGTTAACTGCCTTGCTCAGGGGCAGAATGGCAGATTTTTACCTTGGGTATTATGTGATGTTGTCATCTGATTGTCAAACAAATCACTTCAAGAAGTAGGCTACTTGCACAGTTCGATTCACCAAAATTCCACAATAATTTATTTTGCTGATACTCTCTACTGGTCCGTATAGCCTACTGGTTACATTCACCCCTAATATATACAACGTTCTGTTTATAATTTCTGAAATTTGGTAAACCCTATTCTAATTTCCGACATTTGGTAGGCCATGTGTTTGACAACTGTAGTTAGACAGGCCTACATGCAGCTTCTCTTCTGTCATAACTTGTTGACCCAGAAGACTAAACAAAGTATTTCACTAGAATGTCTTACATCGACAGAAAGAATGCATAAGTAATCTCGTTAACACCGGTAAAATTGTATGTTTCGTTTAGGGACCGGAGAGAAAACGTAATAACTCCAAAACTGTGTAAAGATTGGTATTGTGCAAAATGTCCAAATGTGATCAGTTTGACAGGTTTTATGGAAATGAAAAGTTGAGAAAAAGATCCGTGTCAAACACAGTACATTCGCATTTTCTCAAGATTTGCTGAAAGAAATAACTCATATTTCTCCACTCCTGTGCCCAAGACAAAATGTACATGTGTTGTATAATTTTACAGCAAAAAATGCATAACTCTGCAGGAGTTGGCCTACAGTTAGTGTCTATATTTCAGTTACTATTCCATTTAACCCACAGGAACTGGATACATTGAACCTTGTGAGCGGGATATCAAAGGTAACCAGTTTATCCCGAATAAGACCTTAAGCGGGATATGAGCAACTATCCGGAATTCTGTGTGCATGTAAACGTGGTCATGACTGACTGCACCGTGGAGATTTACAGTGGGAAATGTGGGGAAATGCGAAAGCCTGAACTCGTAAGAAACAATACTGTACTTTAACCATCAGTTGAGAGACATCAATTATTATGGCTGGAGTCTGGACAGCCGCCTGTAGTTACGATACAAAACCCAGACGAAATTATCAAAGGCTAAAATGTATTTTATGGAAAGACAGTGGCATAGGCCTGTAGGCTACCCCCTATCAACACACACACCATCAACATATAGAGGCTAATTATTATGAATGTCAATAGGCTGTTACTGTACCTTCCATCCAGCTGAACTATTGCTGTCGCCTTTATCCTTGAAATAAGGGACAAAGCGCACCATCCAATCGTAAACCTGCGACAGAGTGAGTCTCTTCTCCGGGACACTCTCAATGGCACGCGTGATGAGGTCCGCGTACGACTGGTTTCCCCACGCGTTCCTCCGGGAAGACTTGGCTTTGCGCAGCTGGCCAGCCACGTCGAGGGAAGCCCCCGACATGCATGTAGGTGCGCCGGGTGCGATAGGGACCGGGGCGCCGGATGGATGTTTGAGCTCTACGGGTGCGCCACCTCTTCCCTCCGCTGCTCCGCCGCGGCATGTCGGCACGTTGTACTGAAGCTGCTCCAGTTTGATAGATGCCAGGGGCAGACCTCGATTTGCTTCATCCACTCCCCGTGGGAAATCCTCAGGACACGGCGGCAGCGGCCAGCATGACCGAGGCCGGCCCTCCAGCTCGTATTCATGATTGATTCCAACCTGATGCGCGTCCATGCCGTTCTTCTCCATCATCAGCATCTATCCGTCTGGATTAACGCCGGAGAGGCAAGGTCACAGAGAAAGAAACAATCCACTATAATCCTCCAAATGCCTTTGGAATGGTTCAAATAGCCCAAACGTGCCTTCTTGCCTACAAGCAACTGCTAATGTCTGATACAAAAATCTGATAAAACAATATCAAAAAGCCAGGAGAGGCGTGGAGTGGGATCATTCTGGAAGAGCATGTATTCTCTATGCAGTATCAGAACAGACCATAAACAACATGCATCCAGCGCGCAGCACAATAAATAAACTAGGTCCAGGTGATGGTTAAAAATCCATTCTCAAACTCATGTATAGATTCAGCAACACAGACTTGATGAATTGTGACGAGCCTAATGTCCCTTTGAAAACGGTCTGCTGCAGCAACAGTTGATTCCCTTGTCCAACGGCTATACTGGCTGGCAGGCTTTGACGATATATTCGATCAAACCCCAGGATTAAAGCCAATAAAATGTGACTGTCTCTCACAAAGTTTCCACACGCTCACTGTTTCTGTCGTCTGGAATCTCCTCTCCGTCTCCTCTGCAGATTGGTGACCGGCTTTCACTCACACGCAAGCGCTCACGCGAAAACAGAACACGCACTCATAGCTGATAGTAACACACTGGCTGACTGTGCGAACTGCGCGCAATTACTCCGCTTAAAAATAGGCTCACTCTATGAATCATTTATAAACCCGCAGAATTCCAGACGAAAAAAGCCTCGCAGGCGGCTCGTGGAGCATGCTCTGTTTGTGTCTTCCTTCTCTCACGCCACGAAGACGCCCTGTCATAAATGCATTACATGTCTTTAATAACCTCCCTTATTTCGTAAGATTTTTAGATTAGTACCATATCCTATTCCTTCCACATTGGTACACCGGTGTGTATCAGTCAGTGAGGTTTGAGCATCAAGCGACTAAATTGTAGCGTTGAAGAAGTGCCGCTTACACACACTTAGACAAGGCTTGGAACAAGGCACTCCCTGTATAACAGGTTAAGTGAAAGGGAATATCTATACTATTCTGTATACAGCATCGTTTCACATTGTTATTCCACGTTTTTATTCACAATTCTTAAAATCCCTTGGGAAATTCGATTTGATTGTTTAATGTTTATTGATTTGGGAATAAATAGTAAGGCCTAAATAAATACAAATTGATGGGGAACGAAATATTGTGCTTTAGCTATTGAAATTGTGATGATCTTCCATGTCCTGCATATGATCGTCAATCAAATGTATACCTGTTGCTGAGAGAGACTGGGATGAGCATGAAATGTTCATATTGAATATTGAATACAAAATTATGACCGGGTTAATTAATGCTACCAAATAAATATTTCTTAATTTAAGCATGAGCGTCTGCCAGATTCCCTATACATATTCCCTATGTCTGAGACAAGAAAATCAGTAAAGCCGAAATGACATATCCTTTGAAATAATAATTGGCTCGCGGTTTCATTTCATACCATGCTTTCTCTGCACGGGTGATTTCTCCCAGCAGATAGAGAGGGGGACGGGAGCGACAGTTGTGAATGTCACACTCAATTGGCGCCCGCGGACTGCAACCATGCCCACGTCTATAGGGGGGATTCTGCATGCGCAGCGATCCAGTAGCACTGCCTTGTGTGACCCCTCATTGGGTTCAAGTTGAGGGGTATCCATACTGAACTCATTCCAACTCAAGTGTCTCTCTACTTATCACTTTATGCTTTGGCTGTTATTCTATAAAATTAAGGAGTCTTTGTCTGTTATGCACATGTAGTTTGATATAAAGTTATTATATTCTATTCTACTTAATTTCATTATATTCTACTATATTATATAATACACTAAGTGTACAAAACATTAGGAACACTTCCCTAATATTGAGTTGCACCCCACTTTTGCTCTCAGAACAGCCTAATTTCATCGGGGCATAGACTCTACAAGGTGTTGAAAGCCTTCCGGAGGGATGCTGGCCCATGTTGACTCCAATGCTTCACACAGTTGTGTCAAGTTGGCTGGAGGTCATTTGGGTGGTAGTCCATTCTTGATACACATGGGAAACTGTTGAGCGTGAAAAACCCAGCAGCAGTTCTTGACACAAATCCGTGCGCCTAGCCCATAATACCATACCCCGTTCAAAGGCACTTCAATCTTTTGTCTTGCCCATTCACCCTCTGAATGGCACACATACACAATTCATGTCTCAATTGTATCGAGGCTTAAAAATCATTCTTTAACCCGTCTCCTCCCCTTCATCTACATTGATTGAAGTAGATATAACAGGTGACATCAATAAGGGATCATAGCTTCACCTGTAATTCACCTGGTCAGTCTATGTCCTGGAAAGAGCAGGTGTTCTTAATGTTTTGTAAACAGTGTATATTCTATAATATATTCTATTCTATAACCCCATTATCCTGTTTTCAATGGAAAATCCCCTGCACTATTGACAGCTTGGTTGTCACGGGCAACCATATCCTCAAATGCTGGTATAGTGGAATGCTTTCATGGTGGCTAAACAAGTCTATCACAACATGAGATGAGAAAGAGTGGGGGACAAGAGGAGGGAAGGAGAGGGTGAGTGACAGAGGGAAAGAGGGAAAGAGAGAGTGGGGTGGGGAAATACAAGGAGGGGGGTTGGGAGATGATGTGTGTGAGAGAAGGGGAGGGTGAGAAGAGAAGGAAGAGTAGAGTGTGAAAGAGTGAAGGAGAGGGGGGAACAAAAACAGGAGGGGAGGAGTAGAGGGTGAGAGAGAGGGAAAATGAGGGAGAGATGCCATAAATGAGAAACCGAGGGGTAATTCAAAACACATGGCCCCTGCCCTGCGGTCTGGAGAGGAGATTTTTATGCACCACAGTGAAGTTGTAACTGGAATGCGGTGTGACTCCTATTCTATGGAATGCAAACACTGAAACACTGCCAGCTGAGTTGAGTGGAGCTGAGCGGATGTGTGTAGTGATCTATTATAGCCCGTAGCAAACTAAGCTTTTGGGCATTGGCACTGACAAACAACCATGGAAGCTGCAAAATCAAACAACAGCAACAACATGAGAAAAATCAGTGAACCAATGAACCTCTAGCTAACTACACTGGGAAAAAAAAACTTTGGTTTTAATGGTAACTTACTGACAGTTAGTTACCTATAAATTACTGTAAAATAAGTATTATTAATTTAAGGTAACATACTATATCTTTTATACAGTATGTACAGGTAACTGGCCTGCCAGTAAGTTACCATAAAAACTTTTTTTTTTTTTTTACAGTGTACCTTACCAGGATTACTACTGAAGATGTTACTCCAACCCTTGTGTTGAGAAACAACGACGGTCTGACTGACTATAGCTCCAATTAGGCATGTCAGAAGAGTAGACTCTCACATGTACAACACGTGAGGAATGTCCACTGAACAAAATGTATCCTTTTAAAAACCCTTCTGAATTTGACTTTGAGAGCCAGACTGCATTCTTGCGCTGTACTGTTCAGGTACTCAACTGTGAGCCCAATCTTAGCTCTAAGACCCTTTAACATCCCTTCATCTCCCTCCCTCTCTTCCTCTCAATCTTTCTCTCTTTCTGTTCATCAATGATGTTCCCTCCCTCTCGCACTCCTTCCTCTACAACCCACTGCTGTTACATAAGGAGAGCTGTGGGTGTTGTTTTGTGGTGCGACTTGGGGGTTGTGTGTGTGTGTGTGTGTGTGTGTGTGTGTGGTGTGCGCGTGTGGAAACAGCGGGAAAGGAAGTCTGGTTGTCTGCAGCCAGTACACAGCCCATGGTCATCCCAGGAATATGTCTCCTCCTTGGGCCTGGGCTGCCTGGAGGCTTGGGCTGCAGCCAACCATGTGACTTCTCAATGTGACAGAACCATGGAGAAACACTCCACTCTCCTCAGCTCCTAGCCTGGTCCCACGTCTGTTTGTGTCATTTGATGTGACAATGACCATTGCAGTTGGTTAGCATGAATAGATCTGGGACCAGGCTACTCAACTCTACTTCTCTCACTTTTTAGTACTTTCCCAAAGACAAAAAGGCAGCGTTTTATTTTACTCCCAAGTATTGCCACTGGCGGTAGTGTGTTGGTTTGACTAGCACTTCCTGCCTTTTATTAGGTGGAAAGCAAACCACAATGCAAAATTGGCCCTTTGATGAATACCAATGTGGTATTAGTAATATTTAAAGGAGATTGATTCTTGAAGAATCCAACTTAAAAATGCCTCATTAGCTTAGTTCAACTGGCGTACCACATCAGAACCCAAAATACAGTTGAAGTCGTGAGTTGACAAACGAGTTTTAATGACTCCAACCTAAGTGTTTCAGCCACTCCACAAATTTCTTGTTAACAAACTATAGTTTTGGCAAGTCGGTTAGGGCATCGACTTTGTGCCTGACATGTCATTTTCACAACAATTGTTTACAAACAGATTATTTCACTTATAATTCAATGTATCACAATTCCAGTGGGTCAGAAGCTTACATGCACTAAGTTGACTGTGTCTTTAAACAGCTTGGAAAATTATGTCATGGCTTTAGAAGCTTCTGATAGGCTAATTGACATTATTTGAGTCAATTGGAGGTGTACCTGTGGATGTATTTCAAGGCCTACCTTCAAACTCAGTGCCTCTTTGCTTGACATCATGGGAAAATCAAAAGAAATCAGCCAAGACCTCAGAAAACTAATTGTAGGCCTCCACAAGTCTGGTTCATCCTTGGGAGCAATTTCCAAACGCCTGAAGGTACCACATTCATCTGTGCAAAGAATAGTACGCAACTATAAATACCATGGGAACACACAGCCATCATACCGCTCAGTAGGTAGACGCGCTCTGTCTCCTAGAGATTAATGTACTTTGGTGCAAAAAGTGCAAATCAATCCCAGAACAACAGCAAAGGACCTAGTGAAGATGCTGGAGGAAACCGGTACAAAAGTATCTATATCCACAGTAAAATGAGTCCTATATCGACATAACCTGAAAGGCTGCTCAACGAGGAAGAAGCCACTGCTCCAAAACCGCCATAAAAAAAGCAAGACTATAGTTTGCAACTGCAAATGGGGACAAAGATTGTACTTTTTGGAGAAATGTCCTCTGGTCTGATGAAACAAAAATAGAACTGTTTGGCCATAATGATCATCGTTATGTTGAGGAAAAAGGGGGAGGCTTGCAAGCTGAAAAACCCCATCCCAACCGTGAAGCACGGGGGTGGCAGCATCATGTTGTAGGGGTGCTTTGCTGCACGTTGTGGTGCACTTCACAAAATAGATGGCATCATGATGTAGATAAATTATGTGGATATATTGAAGCAACCTCTCAAGACATCAGTCAGGAAGTTAAAGCTTGGTCGCAAATGGGTCTTCCAAATGGACAATGACCCCAAGCATACTTCCAAAGTTGTGGCAAAATGGCTTAAGGACAACAAAGTCAAGGTATTGGAGTGGCCATCACAATGCCCTGACCTCAATCCCATAGAAAATTTGTGGGCAGAACTGAAAAAGCGTGTGTGAGCAAGGAGACCTACAAACCTGCCTCAGTTACACCAGCTCTGTCAGGAGGAATGGGCCAAAATTCACCAAACTTATTGTGGGAAGTTTGTGGAAGGCTACTCAAAACATTTGACCCAAGTTTAACAATTTAAAGGCAATGCTACCAAATACTAATTGAATGTATGCAAACTTCTGACCCACTGGGAATGTGATGAAAGAAATAAAAGCTGAAATAAATCACTCTCTACTATTATTCTGATATTTCACATTGTTAAAATAAAGTGGTGATCCTAACTGACCTAAAACAGGGAATTTTTACTTGGATTAAATGGCAGGAATTGTGAAAAACTGAGTTTAAATGTATTTGGCTAAGGTGAATGTAAACTTCCGACTTAAACTGTATAAGGTTGTTTTACTCCAATGTTTGTAAACAAAGTAAATGTAGACAAACACTATATAGCCTCAAACATGGTTAAACAATTTTGATATCAAGGATGGTCAGTCCTTGCAGCCATAGTTGTGTCTATGAATTTGAGAGGGGTTACATTTCTCCAGGCCCAGCCCTCAGCTTTTTACCAAAACAGGGGTGGGAGTACGCTTTGTTGTTGTTTCAACTGCTGATTCCCGCTTTAAAAATTCCCCTTCAGCACACAGTGTTCCGTGTTCAGTGTTCAGTGTGCCCTGTGTGTGTGTGGCAGACAGACAGTCTTCCCTCTGCCACACCTGCCTAAGAGAGATTTAGCTAACACTATCCGACACCTAGCGCTAATCCTGTTTCAGATTGCATCCTCATCCATGAAATCCACTCACGCAGGGAGTGAAAATACACAGTGATGCAGTGCAGGCAGAGGTGTTACAAAGATAATCTTCCCCGTCACTTTCGTCCTCTGGTTTTAAGGAAACAGAAAGGAAATTTCACAACTAAAGAATTACAGCAGTCAGATGGATGAAACCAGAGCCATATTGTATGGTTGAGAGGGATGAGAGAAAATAAATGAGAAATAGGTCTGGCTGTACAACCGATTGGCAAACGTACTGCAAATTGAGAAATCATGTGACTAAACTGATTAAAAAGAATGAACTACACTATGAAACAAAAATATATGACAAAGAATGATAGTAAAAAAGCTTTGGAGGTGCTTAAATGAAATTTTGGGCAAAAAGGCAAACTCTGCTCCACCATTCATTGAATCAGATGGCTCATTCATCACAAAAACCATTGATATTGCCAATTACTTTACTAATCTTGCCAATGAAAATATCATTAAACTTAGGCATGACATGCCAGCAACAAATGCTGACACTACACATTCAAGTATATCTGACCAAATTATGAAAGACAAGCATTGTAAATTTTGAATTCTGTAAATTAAGTGTGGAAGAGGTGAAAAAATGATTGTTGTCTATCATCAATGACAAGCCACCAGGGTCTGACAGCTTGGATGGAAAATGACTGAGGATAATAGCGGACAATAATGGCACTTCTATTTGCCATATCTTCAATTTAAGCCTACTAGAAAGTGTGTACCCTCAGGCCTGGAGGGAATCAAAAGTTATTCCTCTACCTAAGAATAGTAAAGCCCCCTTAACTGGCTCAAATACCCGACCAATGAGCCTGTTACCAACCCTTACTATACTTCTGGAAAAAAAATGTGTTTGACCAGATACAATGCAATTTTACAGTAAACAAATTTACAACACTTTCAGCACACTTATAGGGAAGGACATTCAACAAGCACAGCACTTACACAAATGATTGATGATTGGTGGCCGAGAGAAATTGATGATACAAATATTGTGGGGGCAGTTTTGTTAAACTTCAGTGCGGCTTTTGACACTATCAATCATAGTCTGTTGCTGGAAACACGTATGTGTTATGGCTTTACACCCCCTGCTATATTGTGGATAAAGAGTTACTGGTCTAACAGAACACAGAGGGTGTTATTTAATGGAAGCCTCTCCAACAAAATCCAAGTAGAATCAGGAATTCCCCAAGGCTGCTGTCTAGGTCCCTTGCTTTTTACAATCTTTACTAACGACATGGCTTTGAGTAATGCCAGTGTGTCTATGTATGCGGATGACGTAACACTATACACATCAGCTACTACATTGACTGAAATGACAGCATCAAAGAGCTGTAGTTAGTTGGGTGGCAAGGAATAAGTTAGTCCTAAATATTTCAAAAACTAAAAGCATTGTATTTGGGACAAATCATTCACTATACCTCAACTAAATCTTGTAATGAATAATGTCAAAATTGACCAAGTTGAGGAGACTAAACTGCTTGGAGTAACCATGGATTGTAAACTATCATGGTCAAAACATATTGATAGAACAGTAGCTACGATGGGGAGAAGTCTGTCTATAATAAAGCGCTCCTCTGCATTCTTAACAGCACTATCAACAAGGCAGGTCCTACAGGCCCTAGTTTTGTTACACCTGGACTACTGTTCAGTTGTGTTGTCAGTTTTCAACTGGCTCAGAACAGCGCAGCACGGCTGGCCCGTGGATGTACACGGAGAGCTAACAATAATAATATGCATGTCAATCTCTCCTGGTTCAAAGTGGAGGAGAAATTTACTTCATCACTACTTGTATTTGTGAGCGGTATTGACATGTTGAATGCACCATGCTGTCTGTTTGAATCACTGGTATACAGCTCGGACACCCATGCATACCCCACAACATGCCAGCAGAGGTTTCTTCACAGGCCCCAAGTCCAGAACAGACTATGGAGGTGCACAGTACTACATAGAGCCATGGTTACATGGAACACTATTCCACATCAGGTAACTGATGTAAAATTAGATTTTAAAAAACAGATAAAAATACACCTTATGGAACAGCGGGGACTGAAACACAAACAAACATGTATACAAACTCACGATAACATACGCACTATACACACACTTGTTATAGATATGTGGTAGTAGAGTCGGGCCTGAGGGCACACACAATACATTGTGAAATCTCTTATGAATGTATTGTAATGCTATTAAAATGCATAACTGCCTTAATTTTGCTGGACCCCTGGAAGAGTAGCTGCTGCCTTGGAATGACTGGATGCAACCACAAGATAAAACAGGCTATTCAGGTTAGTAGGGAAATAGGGAATGGTGAATAACCTCTATTTGTTTTACAGTATGTCACTGAAATCACCGGGTATGCCCAAAAGGCAAAGCAACTATTATATGTAATATAAATACACATTAAATGTGTGATTGAAATGACCCAGTCCTGTGGACCAGGGGTCCAATTCAGTCAATTCATAAATCAAAACAATTCCTCATATTAAACAATGGGCAATTTATTAATGAATCATTTACATTCATGAAACTGAACGGTCTCCAACCCGGCTGTATAAATGTAGCAGGAGTTCCCATGAAGTGGTCTGACCACTGTGGTCTGCTGCCCTAGCAGTGATCCCATAATGGACCTGGCTAGCCTGCCTAGTTTACTGCACACTGGAGGATAGTCCTTGAGCTGGCTGACTGACCACCACAGCTCAGTCCACAGGGTGGAGTAGAAAAGTTACAGTTACTGCATAATGAAGTCATTCCCAGGGTTCAAGGCACAACTACTCATGAGAGGCTGCCTACAGTCTGCAGAAGAGAGCACTCGTTCACTACCCCTCAATGCGATCTCACAAATGGACTGGTGGAAATATGTTGGATTCTACTTCTAGCACATGCCTATACCAATTCAATGAGGGGAAGTGATCAAACGCACACTCCAGGGGAGAAGAGAAGGGAATTGGATCAGAACGATTGAGGGGCCTGGTAGGGATGTAGAGGTATAGAACATTGGGTGTGACAAGGTGGGAGAGGGGTAGGCGACTTTGTGAGGGACATCACCGGGTGCTTTCCTCCCTGTCTCCCCTATCTCTAAGATGTCTTGAGAGTTCCGCTTCACTGCACGCGACAGGCGATTGGGGTGATCAGGGCCGGTGCGGTCTCGCCACCCCTCCTTCACTCAGCTGTCTCAGCAGGTCACCTGTGGCCCCTGAAGCCTCCAGGGGCCGCTACATCACAACATGTGAGTTGCATACTCAATATACTAATAGATACTGATGGATAATATACCAGTATTACAGGTAGTATCTTTTAGTCTCCATTTTGAATTTCATGTGTGAAACTACCAGGAAATATACTCGTCTCAGCCTATACATTCCTGTGTTAAATCAATTGAGGCGGGATTTATTTTCTCTGTAATTTCTATTATCTCAGTGGTCACAGGTTAACACAGAGGAGAGTGAGAATGGAAGATAGAGAGAATAACAAAAATAATACTTGGATTAGAAAGAAAAAAATAGAGTTCAGAGGGTCGTATCTCATTAAGCAATTGAGAAAGTTAATTAGGCAGTGCTGATAATTATTACCATGGCAACCTGAGCGCGCTCATGCAAATTTGATTAAGGAGTTGCTGGTTGTTTATCTGCACTGGTGAGACAGAGATGGCGTTCCAAATGCCAGCCTATTCCCTATGTAGTGAACTCCTTTTGATCAGGGCCCTGTTCACATTAAGTGCACTATATAGGGAATAAAGTGCAATTTGGGACATACCCAGAGACAGCATAGCAGGGCCAGCGAAGAGCCCCAGAGACCCCTACAGGTGAGATGGTGTAGCTGCATGTTCTCTTACTAAACCCACTCCAGAGTTTCTCTAAATAAGATCACCTCATGGATCAGAGCATGACTATGGTATTGCCAACATTCCTTTACAACAGACAATCACAAGCATTAAGATGTTACTAAAATATATAATGCCAGCCAAAAGGCAAAAACCTGATAGCTTTGCTACTGACCCTCAAAACTGGAAACAAAGGCACAGGATGTGGGTCTTTGATTGGCCTTCAACACTGTCCTTTTAAAATCGACAATGATCAGTTCAATTCACAATATGAATCTTTGACTGACTATATTATGAATCCAATGTCTGCTACCATCTATTCATTGGTACAGAACACTAACAATAATATATTTCCTAAATGGATGCATCTACCTAATAATGGTCTCATTTTCCTTCCTAGATGGAGAACATTTGTGAAACAACTGGCATGAGATGATAGTAATCCATTGAGGTAGGAAGACATTGGGTTGTTTCTAGAGTGAACAAAAGAGAGCAGATCACAGTACACATGTTGCCCTCTGGTGGAAAAGAGATCAACAATTATAAGAACACAACATTCAAAATGAGCGACATGTTGTCAGAATCTAGTAGGATCCAACACTGCATTGACCATGGAAATACAAGTAATAAAAATGAGCCACATTGTAGATAGAATTCGACACTGTCGACAGCTTGCGCATCAAATGGATATTGTGAAGGATAAACACAGTGACCTATGGGAGTACAACAATTTAATTGATTTATTCTTACTCCTATAAAACTACAGATTGGTTTTGAGGACAGATTGCTTTTGTTTTTGCTTTATAACAAACCCACAAGTAATAATCAGAAACAAAAAGAGAGACATGAGTAAAACTCATCACCTTGGGAGAGCTACTGACACATTTGACGTGTTCCCAGAACAGACAATCACATTCAGTTAGCTGAAAAATCCATTAATTAGCTGAAAAATCTCTTAATTAGCCATCCCAGGAGCTTTCTCAGTAGATGGTGTCATGTAAAGTAAAAAGGTAAAACTGGGGACATGAAAGCAACACAGCAGAGACCCAGTGGGAGATTTCTCTAGGGACTAAACGAATCCTCCTTTCCCACCATCATCTCATCTCACACAGCAGAGAGAGGAGTATGGATTATTACTGTTTATTATACAAATATCAAACAAAGATATGAATTGTAATTACCATCATGTCACTGTTTAAACATTTAAATGTATTCTTCTTACCTGAATTTCATACATATCTGCCAATAATGGGTTCCATTTCAACCAACTGCCGAATAACTGTATAAAAATAGCAAAAACATAACGACTGTCTCACACACAAACTGGTTTGTTTTTTCCTAATTTCTTTGAAGACAATTTTGACCCTCAGTTCATAGCCTTGTCTGAGTGGATTACTAAAATGTCTAGCGGACTTTGTCTGGTTAACGTTACCCTGTCTTGACAGTAACATGGTTTTCAGTGAAACCAACGGCACTTAAAATATCCACAAATTCAGAGTGAATAGCAAATTTCTAAGATTGTTTTTGTAACAGAGCGGTGTTTCATTTAGTTTAGAATAAATAAACCTGTAAAACAAATGGTTCAGATGCACCAATCTGTCACAGTAAGTCGTATGATAAGCTTCAAGAAGCCTGCGTATGTGTATAGGTTAAATTAGTTTAAATAGTATTATAATCTGAGCTCAGACAGACACTACTTTGTCAGTACAAGTGAGATGAGCAATAAAAAACATGTTATAATATACATTTGAAGCAGACAGACCAACAACAACAAAAACATCCAAACCATAATAATATATTATTTTTTACAAACGTCTCCCTATATCAGGGTTGCTTATATATCCCTTTGTCACAGCTTGTACAGTACAGGAAGTTTTGATTGATTGGTTGTTCAGAGATGTAACCACTCTCCTAACTAATACTAACCCCTCCCATTACATTGTCCAGGGAGGTGCTATGTGCAAATTTGAAATGGCACACTATTCCTTATATAGTGCATTAACTTTGTAGTGCACTAAGGGAAATAGGGTGCCATTTTGAATACGACCTATATCAGAAGAGAAGGCGTGGGCTTCTTCCCTGGCCACGCCTCCTTGGCGTATTTCTTCTTGCGTGGTTCGTTGAGCGCCTCGGCCGTGTATGGTCCAGGGGCAGGGTTAGCAGCAGGGTTGAGGGTGACGGAGGGCTGTGCTGAGGTGGGGGAGAGGTCCACCTCTGGAGCAGGGTTAGGGAAGACCAGCGGCAGGCCCCCAAGGATAGTAGCTCCAGCCTGGGCCGCGGCGGGGAGGGAGCCGGCCTCTCCACTGGTGGGTGGGAGGTCTCCATAGAGCCCTCCACTGAAGGGGAAGTTCTGCATGCGTCTGGCCACAGAGTCCTCCAGACCTAGTGAAGCATGACCCTCCATCTTCCTCTTCTGATTGGGTAGCAGGGTTTAGGTGGGAATGAGAAGATTGAAGATGGCAATACAGTAGCGTCAATTATAAAGCACTGTGAAGTACTCTGACAAATGTCTTAAAAGGGATTTATAAATTAAATGGGATTGATATGATCAACCTCAATTTGTCAACATACAACCACTTTTTGCATGGATTGCGATCGGTCAACACCAAGGTTATTATAGTTGTTTTTGTTTCTATTCTTTTTGTTATTTGAAATTCAATTTACTTTCAATTCATTTTCAGACCTGATTTGCTCATTTGTTTTTTGTTTTAGTAATATAACGTTACAAATATTTATATTTTGTTTTTATATTATTTAGACTCGGTTTTAGTGTTAGGAACAGAAATCATGCATTTGTGTTGTAATAGTAATAAACAAGGTGATGGTAAGGTCATAGATAGGGTTAGGTTTAAATTATTAATTCAAACTCATTTAGACTTGGATTTTAAAGGAATAGCACCGAGAATGGTGCAAAAAATATGGTGGAAAGAAACTCTCTCATCCATGTTTACACCAATCCAATGCTTTTTCACTTTAGTTGTACATGTAAGAAGAATATAAGGTATTTTCATAGATGACGGTTTTACCATTTAGAAATGATAGCACATTATGTACCTAGTCCCCCATTTGAAGGTGTCATAAGTAATTGGCCAAATTCACTTAGATGTGTATTAGAGTAGTCCCCAAATTTGGGGGGGGGTGGGGGGTGGTTGTGTTTCAGATTAAGTTGTGCCCAATATAAATGAATGGTAAATAATGTATTGCCATTTTGGAGTCACTTATATTGTAAATAAGAATAGAATGTTTCTGCTACCATGATCACGGATAATCATGAATGAATTGTGAATAAGGAAGAGAAAGAAAGTTACATAAAGGTATAAATAAATAAAAAGCTAGATACATTTAAACACCAGCTTCAGTAGCTTGAAAACCCCATTTAAATGTTTGCCCAAAGTAAGAAAAAGGAAACAAAAAAAGCATAAAGTAAGAGATGGACTTGAACAAGTTTACCTTGATAGGGACAACAGCAGTCTGTACCATGTTCCTGAAGCGCCCTACGGACGGGTCCACGTCCTCTGTAACAACAAGAAAACACACAGGATTACATTATTCATTGTGCGTGCGTGCGCATCTACATTCGTTCACGGTCGTGTGTTCTTGCATGTCTGTGTGCAGGCGTGTGTATATGTGCACATGAGTGTCATCAACCCTAACTACAGTAACACACCTGGGTTGATGACCTCCTCCTCCTCGCTGAAGGAGACCCTGCTGCTCCTCCTCTTCCTCTTGGGCCTCACGATGTCCAGGTTTCCATCCTCAATGGTCAGGGTGGAGATACGCTTGTTGTGGGCCGTGTTGAACTCTGTCAGGTTCTAGAACAGGGAAAACAAGAGGATAGCTGTGTTCAGGGTCATCAAACAGATCGAGAAACAAGAAAATCATACTACATAAGTTGCTTGCACAAAACATGCTACTCTCACACAAAAACACGACACACCCTTACCTCCAGCTCGGTCTCCTCCTCAGGTAGACCCAGTAGTCCTTTGAGCTCCTCATCCTCCCCTGCCTTCACCTCTCCCCCAGGTATGGTGCTGATCTGGGGCTGGGGCTTCTCTCTCAGGGTGTAGACCCGTGTGGACGCCCCGAACGACATAGTGGAGTCGATGGGCACCTGCTGGGGCTTGTGGGGCTCCAGACGGATATGACCGAGAAACGTACCATGAGCTGAGGGGACAGTGTAACATGGATTGTCCTTTTTTGAAATTTCACTTCATGCTGAAAGTTGAAGTTGACATACTGTATATTGTATTTGGCATCTATAATGATGTGGCATGACCCAAATCTTTGTGTACCAGGGACCAGCAAGCTATGGTTCTCTTCCTTGAATTAATATCTACACTGAAACAAACACTTGACAACTAACTTAATAGTGTCAGACGACCAAGGAACACTGCAGGATATTAAAGGAGTATAGATACTCACTGCTGTTGAGGTCGATCAGGAAAACCCTCTTGAGGTGTCTGTGGTAGACCAGGGCTGAGTGGACACGCGAACACGACTGGTGGTCTATGGTGAAGTCACACACGTCTGGATTCCGCCCAAACAGATAATATTTCTTCTCGTCAATGATTAGCTTCTACAAAATGAAAAAAGGCAGGATAAAATGTGAAGAGAGTTGCCTATCTAAGGTCATGGACTGGTATTGCATTTCTTCTGTATATATACACACAAAATATGTTTTGTTTTCAGATACACCAGATAGGTGCAGTGAAATGTGTAGTTTTACAGGGTCAGCCATAGTAGTATAGTGCCCCTGGACCAAATTAGGGTTAAGTGCCTTGCTCAAGGGAATTTTAGGGTTATATTATGTGTAGGTCTTTGACAGCCTTGGAATCCAAGGGGTCACTTGATACAAGCCATGTATTCTGCACACAGGCATTGCTCTTGCTTCTTCTATGTGTGGTTATTTTTGGTCCAGCACCAAAAGCTATTATTGTCATGAAGGTGCAAATAGGGGTCAGGGTTAAGACTAGGCTAGTAGACTTACCTCTACTAGCTTGTCTCCCTTCACAACATCTAGATGGAGTCCAGAGGGAGGTTTCCCTGCCCTGACAAAACACACATAAGGCAGACACGCACAGTGAACGTTAATTGCATGCCATAATTATGCCTTTATTCAAGACTGTGGTTTCACTGCCTTGCTGCAAAAGCAGTTTAACAAGACTGTGGGTTTGCATGCCATTTCTTCTAATAATTTATGTAAACTGCTCAAGCAATAATCTTACTGTAATTCTTATCTCGGGAAAGGAATAGGATTGCAAAACCTGCATAACAGTAAGCATTCGGGAACACCAATGTTACGCCATAGAGCTTTATCAAACCTTGACGCTGGACTTCACTGATAAGTTAACGTTAGTTAGTAGAATGTTCTTCAACAGCTAGCATATGACTGACTGAGCACTTCAAGATCATAGCCAAGTTAGCCAGATAGCTTGCTAGTTTCTAGCAAAGACACTACAGCCTATTTCGATACGAAAATCTTGTTTATTTCGCCGACATGGACCTTACAACACTACTGCATGCTTTTGATTTTTGACAGTCAAAATTATGCATTAGACATCGTCGCAGGTCTTACCATGACGGGCAGTCAAAAAGAGGTGTGTTAGTGCTTGAGTTTGCTGCCATCTTACACCGTGTACTAGTGAATGCTGGGAAAGTGAGGACTTCAGGTTAGTCTGTAGAAAGCTGGGTATCGTAGTTTATGATGAAATACTTTATTGAAAATTAGCCTGTTATTTTGAAGTTTGTCACCATGTTGTTGATTATATTACTAATCAAGACAGCAAAATTATTTATTTTCATTGCAAGTATTCGTTTAGCCAATCAACATTTTACACTGTGCATCAACTGTCACATACCATTGAGGACCTCAAACAAAATAAAACAAGGGCACAGTCAACACATTCACCAAAATCTCCCTATGAGTGTAAATAATAAATAAACAAATACATTCTAAAGAACTGGTCCCATCACAAGTATCAGTCATGCATGTTGATAAACCAAAATGTTCTGTTTTATTAAACAAATTCCAATAGCCATTCATGTAAGTGGACCTGAAACAACAGAAGACATTCTCTAGCCCGTAGTGGACCAGAAATGCTTGCCAATGGTGGACAAAATGTGGCCTTCACTAATTAGTAACTCCAAGGACTGGTTACATGGACTAAAAGGCGAAGGATTAAGACCAAAACTCCCCATTTCTCTACGATTTAAAACATTTCCCCCCTACTAAACACATCCAAATAAAGAAAGCACATCCGTTACTTGATGACAGTCATGCTGAGGTAATCCTGCTTAATGTGTAGCTCCTGTTGACTGATGCCCCTGGGCTTTTGAGTCTGAGCAGCTCAAGCAGATTCAACACCTTACAGGAAGAGAAATAAAGCCATGTAAGAATGTGTATACACTGGCAGCACCAATTCTGATTTTTTCCACTAATTGATCTTTTGATAAATCATGTCAGATCGTTTTACGAGTTGATCGGATTGGTCAAAATACCAATTAGTGAAAAGAAATCTCAGAATTGGACAGCCTTAGAATGAAACTGCATACCGAGGCCTTATCCAGAAACAACCCCGACCCCAAGACATATCCTTTTCACACTACTTAGCCTAGCCAAGCTTAGCTGTACTGTGTTGGCCTGGTTACACATTGACGCTAGTTGCTGGAACTATGCTGGTAAGGACAATGTGAAAATAAAAAGATCTGAACCAACAGAACAGTTCAGGTCACCCCTATAGTCAATCAGGCATTAGAAGCTAGGGTCTAGGCCTCTCAAACAACTCTGGACCTAGAAGCCAGTTCCACAGCATGTTTTAATTGTTCCCCTCTAATCAGGGACTGATTTAGACCTGGGAGACCAGTTGTGTGCAATTAATTATCAGGTAGAAAAGGAAAAGCAGCAGGCTTCGGACCACGTGGGGTAAGAGTTGAGTACCCCTGGTCTAGGCGTCATTTCTGCTGCTGGGCTAAAAAAACAGACCTGGCTCTGATTGGTACTCAGCCCGCACGTTGATGCGTCTGTCCCCAGCATTACCACCACTACACAGGTTCCTGTTGTGCTGCATGTAGGCCTGCACTACCTCCAGCATGTGAGGTGACCTAATTCAGGTCCTCAAGGCAACAGCGGTTGAAAGCCAACAATGACCTTTGGCCCTGGCAGGAGATACATAAAGGGGGACAAAATGTGCCATAATCATGCATACAAATACTAGACTTGAAGTACTGAATGGAATACATTTATCTGAATGATGCAGACTTCGAGACTTTGACATAAGTCCCTGGGGGAACAGCATATTATGCCCTACTTTTCAAAGACCTAGTTTTCATTTGAGCCATGTGTGGACAAAGACCTATAACTACTTACCGCAGTGTACACCCATAGCTTTACGTCCAACAGTGGTCCAGTCATGTCGTCCAGAGTACAGGATATCGGTTAATTTCATTAAGAAATCAAATACAGACCAGTGTGCAATCAATGCAACACTGCCACAACGGTTTGTGTGTGACCAGGTATTTCATGGTGAAAGAGGTGGATAAACATGATATAAGACCTACTGAGAAAGGGCTCTAGCTTTCTCTACAAACAGGGACCCTCACTCACCTGGTGGAACAGAAACACTCACCTGGTTGACCTCAATGTCTCCAACACTGAAGACTTCCCTGGCAACTGTGGCAGACAGTAGCTGGGACACTACATCATCTGGAGGGCTGACCTCTGTCACAGCAGGTCATTGGAAAAGCGTCACAATTTGGTACACTAAAGCTCATCTACTTTCTAAAGATAGGAATGCTAGCTCAATGCATTCCAAGACAACATTGTGTCATTGTGCAGTTATGGGTTATGTGATGGCATCAGGGTTCAAATAAACCCCTTGGTTTTCTGTCCTGACTGGGAGGTGGTGAATCCACCTGGGGACTGGTAGTACCTGTAGTCACTTCCCATATCAGAGCCTCTGTTGTATCCTTTGGGAAAACACATTGAACTACACAACACATCTACTGAAAGTAAGCAGGAACAAATGAGTGACTAAAACTTTAAAACCGCTAGTTAAATTCATTTGTGATACCTCTGAGCTGCATTGCAGATCCCTCAACTCACCTTGAACCGATATGTTTGTTGGAAGATGGATTTTAGATTTGATAACGAGAACTACCCCATGAGATTGAAAGTAGGTGTTAGTCACTCTGTTGACAGATTAACATTTTGCTAATGAGCTGAAATTTGGCATTCAATCATCCAATTAACCAGCTGAAGAGAATCAACTATATACCCTTTGTTGATTGGAAAAGGTTATCTACCACTCAGTTAGCAGCTAAATTAATGGAAAACTTGCAGGCGAGTTGATTCTCACTAAAATATTCACTATGTAATCTAACCTGACTTTTTTTTTTTTTTTACATGCAAGAAGACTTTGCTAATAGTTTATTTTTGTTGGTTTTATTTATAATTCAACAATGAATGACACTTATTACAGCATGTATTGATCCATTTCATTTAATCTCTTCAAAAATATCTTACATTGAAATACAAAGGAAATACTGTTCATAGAAAAGTTTGAGCCCCTCCCCCCACACACCTGGTTGTAATGTACACTGGTGCTTGGTTATTTTCAACTGATGAGGTTTCTCTTTGTAATGGGTCCTGTTCTGAATAGGGCACTTATGATGCGTGTCCCAAATCCACCCTTTTCCATAATATATATAGTACTGTTAGACCAGGGCCTGTGGTCAAAAGTAGTGCACTTAGGCAATAGGGTGCCATTTGGGACGCAGATTTCACCAAAGATGACACATCTGAGTCTGGTAGGATTATATTTCAGGCAACAAGCTCTTTCCCCATATCAAGCTCATCAGAAGCAGCAAAGACGTTTGAGTTGTTGACCCCGGTTGTGTGTACCCAATCTTGTCACACAAACCAACTTTCAGCCAATGAAGACAATTACCACCACACCAATACAGTATCCAACTGTAATTATAAACACACTTCTGTATCAATGACAGAAGATAACGGAAGCTGAAGTGTTGAAAAAAAGAAAAAGAAAACCCATCACAGCAAATATACAACTCACTGTCAAGGCCCTTGAAAACAAAACGTAGTAATCCAGTCACGTCCATGAGCCTCCTCCTTTAACCTCTGTAGTAGCTCATATACAGTATATAGTCAGAGTGCACAAAACATTAGGAGCACCTGCGCTTACAGACCGACCAGGTGAACGCTATGATCCCTTATTGATGTCACTTGTTAAATCCACTTCAAAATCAGTGTAGCTGAAGGGGAGACGGGTTAAGGAAGGATTTTTAAGCCACGAGACAATTGAGATATGGATTGTGTGACATTCAGAGAGTGAATGGGCAAGACAAAAGATTTAAGTGCCTTTGTACGGGGTATGGTAGTAGGTGCCCCAGTTTGAGAATGTCAAGAACTGCAACACTGCTGGGTTTTTCACAGCTCAACAGTTTCCCATGTATCAAAAATGGTCCACCAGCCAAAGGACATCCAGCCTACTTGACACAACTGTGGGAAGCATGAGTCAAAAAAGGCCAGCATCCCTGTGGAATGCTTGACACCTTGTACAGTCCATGCCACACTGAACTGAGGCTGTTGTGAGGGCAAAAGATGGTGCAACTCAATATTAGGAAGGTGTTCCTAATGTTTTGTACACAGTGTATTTTGCATTCTGATGGGGTATAACAGTTTAAACTCATGAGGCATCAATTTATATTCTTCATGAATCAATGGGTACTTCTAAATGAATGATAAGTCCAAAAATGGATGTAGCAACTACTGATTGCCCCTTTAATAAAATATCCATCTAAAAGCACAATCCGTGCTAACAATATGGGCGTAAAATAGTTGAGATAAGAACCCCAAAGTCAAAATTCTCAACAAAACTGTGCCTGGCCGACACAAAATCAAACAATATAGTGCTATACGTGCTAGTGTGTGGAGATATTCAAATAAAGCATAATGTATGTTAACATCATGAAAGACGAGTATTTTGGCAATGGAAGACATTTTAAAAAGGTAGTAATGCAGGCGACAGCCAGGTCGTACGAAACACATTTTACAAGTTCTGCCACTGTTTAAGAATGACAAACTACATTTTCAGATGAACATTTGATGGTATTGATACACTCCCACAACTGTTAGAAGCGCAGAAAGTTTGGACTTGCAAGGCGATAAGCCGGGATCCCGAGATGAGCCTTCCTGTACGTCTTTCAACTATACCAAAAGCCTAAATAGGCTTAGTATGGGTCTGTCGGAAGGAAGCATGGAGAAAGGGATTACCGGTACGAGCCAGGGTAAACTGAGGTGTGTGTGAGAGATTAAAACGGGGGCAACTACAGTCAGTAGTTGCCCCTCATTTTATTTATTTATATATATATAAATATATATATATAAATATATATATATATATATATATATATATAAATATATATAAATATATATATATATATATATATATATATATATATATATATAAATAAATAAAAGAGAAGGTTAAACAAATGGTATTGTGTCAAACTATTGCGCCTCTGGGCTCAGGGAGGTGTGTGTGCTGTGCTGGTGTCTCCCCTCGCTCCCTCTTCCTCTTTGAAGGTGTGAGGCATTGCATGCATAAGTAGACTTTTTGTTTGACAATACGTCCTCCAAGGCCTAGTAAACACTGGTGTCGTCACACCATATCCAGCCTTCTCAAGGTGATAGATAGCAGGGTAAGTTAAGATAAAGGAAAACAAAATAAAAGTGCATTTGTCATCAACTGATTGCCACTGAAGTAGAACCCCTAACCATACCGTTCATACAGGTTTAATTCATAACTAAACTGACCTCCAATTGTGAGAATTCAAGTCTAAATTCAAGCTCTATATTACATAAGCAGAACACTGACTCTTCAGCCAAATATATTGATGTTGTTTGGGGTAGGAACACATTCCTTTATGCATTTAGAACAAGCAGCTTGTTGTCTCTGGCCTTTAAGTTGTGTGACTTAATTTAATTTACATTCCAAACACTTCATTCCTCAAATTATTTTCATTCGGGGCCAATCATGGACACTGATTGGCTGGCTGGGAATTGCTAGGTTAGGTCTGCACTGGGCTGGGAATTGCTAGGTTAGGTCTGCACTGGGCTGGGAATTGCTAGGTTAGGTCTGCACTGGGCTGGGAATTGCTAGGTTAGGTCTGCACTGGGCTGGGAATTGCTAGGTTAGGTCTGCACTGGCATACCAAGACTGTCAGCTCCCACTAGCCTAATTCCCATAGTTGGCTCAGGGCCAGCTCAGAATACACAGGCCTCTGTCATGTTGCTCTCTCTTCAAAAACAGCTGTTTGTCTACAAATCCCAACAAACAGTATATCTTAGTTTTTACCTGAGCAGTGGGAAGTGTGCGTGTGCATGTTTGTTGAAAGGGAAGAGCAGGGTGTGGTCACAGAATTCTGGTAAAACCAGCCGTGCACAGTTCACGATCACTGAGGTGTGGACCTGTGTGTATAATTGCATCCATATCATAACAGGATAGTCTCCCTGTATCATAACTTTAGTATGAATATTACCACAGAGTCTGGGGTGGCATTTGTAGGCAAACTACAGAGGCAACTTTAACAGGTTAACCTAAACCAGTAGCAGTGGGGTAGCTAGCAACGCATCTCCTTCTGCAAGACAGACAGCTGAATGTGCTTATGGACAGCCTTGCCATGTTAACATTCAAAACAACAATTTATACAGACTGGCTGTCAACCTGTTGAGCTAGGTTTACCAGTACTTCCGATCCAATATCCAACTGCAAAGCCAAAATCTTTGCAGACTTTGAATTGTTCCCTTGGAGAGAGAGAGAGAGAGCGAGAGCGAGAAAAAAATAATATTTGTGTGGCCTCCGTCACAAGAGCAAACAGTGGTGAATTAGGCCTAGATACATGTTCTTGACGTTGTGACTACAAGTCCCATGGTCCTCTCCCCTCCTATCCACCCCCATTATCACGTGTCCCAGTCGAGCTCTCTGCAGGCGATCCTGACCAGTCGGAGCTCCAGTTCAAAGGCGTCAGGCCTCTCCTGAGGGTTGAACGACAACATCTCCCTGATAAGCTGTTTCATGCCGGCATTCATGCTCTTCATCCTGGCTGGGATCAACAGCTCCATCTTGGGGTTCTCCAGGAGAGCCTCCCCGAGGGGCACGATCTCCTCCCCCTGCTGCACGTAGCTTCCCAGGAGTTCTTTCTGGGTCTCAACATCCACGAACGTGATGCGCTCCACCATGGCCCAGATGATGATGCCCAGGGCAAAGATGTCTGCTTTAGCCGTGTAGTGGCCCTCCCACACCTCTGGAGCCATGTAGAAGTCTGTGCCGCACGCCATGGAAAGGAAACACTTGTTGACAGATGCTGGTTCCTCAGGGTTCAGGCCCGACGTGGAGCAGACCTTGGATAGGCCGAAGTCGGCAACCTTCAGGGTAGGCTCGGGGGTTCCAGCCAAGGTCCTTCCCTGGGAGATGAGGATGTTGTCAGGCTTCAGGTCCCGGTGGATGATCTGGTTTCGGTGGAGGAAGGCCAGGGCACTTCCTAACTGCAGCATGAAGCTGGTGTTGGTCTTGCGGCTGGGTTTACGGGACAACAGGTAAGCATTCATGTCTCCTCCGTCACAGAAGTCCATGACAAACCACAGGTAGTAGGCACAGCAGGGGTCAAAGGTAATCTCTCCCTTCAGAGATGTTTCCACCAGCTGGTGATAAAGAAACAGAAAGAGCATTAGTCTTAATAGTACATCACATACAGTGCAATTATTCAGACTAGAGGTCGACTGACTAACTCGGCATGGCCGATTAATTAGGGCCGATTTCAAGTTTATAACAATCAGTAATCAGCCCTTTTGGACGCAAATTATGGCCGATTACAATGCAATCCACGAGGAAACTGCGTGGCAGGCTGACCACCTGTTACGCGACTGAGCCTGCCACGAGAGTGCAACGTCAAAAGGACCTTGTGACTGCAAGGAGCCAAGGTAAGTTGCTAGATAGCATTAAACTTATCTTATAAAAACAATCTTCAGATAATCACTAGTTAACCTAGTAATATCATCATCAACCATGTGTAGTTAACCTCTAGGGTAGGTGAGACGCTAACATTCCAACGGGCCAACATCCGGTGAAACTGCAGAACGCTAACATTCTAAATATACCATTTGTTATAGTAAACATTCTTGTAAATACATTTCTTACATAATTTAAAAGATGAACGTCTTATTAATCCAGCCGCCGTGTCAGATTTCAAAAAGGCTTTACTGCGAAAGCAAACCATGCGATTTTCTGAGGACAGCTCCCCGCACACACAAGTATTACTAGCATTTTCCAATCAAGCATTAGCGTCACGAAAGTCAGAAATAACAATAAAATAAATTGCTTACCTTTTAAGATCTTCCTCTGGTGGCAATGCCAAGTGTCTTAACTACACAGTGAATGTTCGTTTGGTGTGATAACACCCATTTTTATAGCCTAACACAAAACATTTGTAAACCGCTTGCGTCGTGATTTCCATCTCATTCAACTTTGGACAAACCGTTTGTGGTAATTACACACACTAAACAAAGGTTTATCCAGTCATGGTTGGTTTAATTGCAATCCTCTGTTTGTTACTAATACAACCATACTTGATGGTTCTTTTCCTGGGACGTATTGACCAAAACAAACAGATTTGAAGACACCAATCAATGACCTCATTGCGCACCAATGGTAGGACCAGTCTATCGTTGATTGGCTGTATTTTGGCCCAATGACCATTGAGAATTCTAGCTTGGAAGATTGCCGTTTACCTCAGCTCATTGGCTAAATGTAATGGTTATACGTTCGAAGACCAGCCTTTGTCGTACACTGGCGTAAAAGAGGTTAATTCGCCATTGCAAATCCTACTTGACGGAGCCACGAGTGTTAAGCATAGCAGTACATAGTCAATAGCATTTTCAGCAAGTTTATATATTTAAATTATGGTGAATAAATCAGGAAAAGCTAAAACAAAGTCTAGGTATAAAGAATTAACCCAAATTATAGAGGAAATTGGTAGAGAAAGCGAGACCGAGTTGCTTCAGCAACTTCTGTCCCCTCTACCTCTGTCTCTTCTGCTCCAACCAGTGGTGTTCACCTGCCCAGATTCATCTCTGCAGGCATGAATGTGCCTCAGGGCAAAAAGGGCACAGTAGGGAGACGTCGTTGTGCCCTTTGTCACAGGAAATGCCCCATCACCTGCACAACCTGTTCAGTAAGCCTCTGCTTTACAGCAGAAAGAGACTGCTATGGGCCATGGCAGCAGCAGCAGCACAATATTGTGTAGAGGACTGAGGGTCTTCACAATATTGTAAATAGAAAGTAAATAGTTACCCTTGTTATTTGTTTCATTATTATTAAATATATTTTAAAAATATTTTTTTTTTTTTTTTTTTTTGGGGGGGGTTAGAATAGCATCTATGTATTTCTTATATAGTTATTTCCTTCAAAATGTACATTTGTGTGGGACACCTGGGTGACTACATGCTCAATGTCATGTAGCTCGCTCATGTTTGCAGTTCTGTCTAAAACTTTGCTCAGCAATTGTTGCCATCTTATGTTCTTCATTCAAATCATCCCCAGCATCCTATCTGTATGTTTGGCTGATCTTGTTCATTTGAAAGATTACGCAGCAACAATAAAAAACGTGTTTATTTCCTTGTATTTTCTTCTACCAGATCTATTGTGTTATATTCTCCTACATTCAATTCACATTTCCACAAAATTGTTTGTTTCATATGATACCAAGAAAATGCATATCCTTGCTTTTGGGCCTGAGCTACAGGCAGTTAGATTAGGGTATGTTTTCAGGCGGAAATTGAGAAGGGGGGGGTAACCCCAAAGAAATTAACTAGCTTGTCCTGCGTTGCATATAATCAATGCGGTGCCTGTTAATTTCTCATTGAATCACAGCCTACTTCAACATCGCCAAATGGTTGATGATTTAACTTCTTGGTGACAGGGGGCAGTATTTTCACGTCTGGATGAAATGCATGCCCAAATTCAACTGCCTGCTACTCATCCCCAGAATATAAGATATGCATAATATTAGTAACTCTGAAGTTTCCAAAACTGTTTTGAATCATGTCTGTGAGTGAGTATAACAGAACTTATGTAGCAGGCGAAACCCTGAGGACAAACCATTCAGAATTTTTTTTATTTTTAGGTCACCCTCTTTGATGGGTTTTCATTGGGAATCCAGATTTCAAAGGGACCTGATTGCAGTTCCTACCGCTTCCACTGGATGTCACCAGTTTTTAGAAATTGGTTAAGGTTTTTCCTTTGCGTAATGTAGTAGTAGCCCTGTTCAAAACAAGGGTCACTTGTACTGTTTGTTGGAGGCACGTGACCAGAAAGGTAGCGTCAGTTTGTTTTCTTCCTGTATTGAACACAGATCATCCAGTCTTAAATTGTATCAATTATTTACTTTTAAAAAATACCTAAAGTTGTATTACAAAAGTAGTTTGAAATGTTTGGCAAAGTTTACAGGTAACTTTTGAGATATTTTGTAGTCACGTTGCGCAAGTTGGAACCGGTGTTTTTCTGGATCAAACGCGCCAAATAAATTGACATTTTGGATATATATATATCGACGGACTTAATCGAACAAAATGACCATTTGTGATGTTTATGGGACATAGAGTGCCAACAGAAGAAGTTGGTCAAAGGTAAGGCATGATTTATATTTCTGCGTTGTGTCACACCTGCAGGGTTGAAATATGTTTTCTCTTTTGTTCATGGAGGTGCTATCCTCAGATAATAGCATTGTTTCTTTTTGCCGAAAAGCCTTTTTGAAAGCTGACATGTTGGCTAGATTCACAACACGGGTAGCTTTAATTTGGTATCTTACATGTGTGATTTCACAAAAGTTTGATTTTTATAGCTTTGCATTTTCTCTGGCTTTTGGCTAGCGTCCCACATATCCCAGAGAGGTTAACAAAAGAGCATTCGCGAAAAAAAAGCACAATCGTTGCACAAAATGTACCTAACCATAAACATCAATGCCTTTCTTAAAATCAATACACAGAAGTAGATTTTTTTTTTTTTAAACCTGCATATTTAGTTTAATTTATGTTAGCAGGCAATATTAACTAGGGAAACTGTCACTTCTCTTGCGTTCAGTGCAAGTAGAGTCAGGGTATATGCAACAGTTTGGGCTGTCTGGCTCGTTGCGAACTAATTTGCCATAATTATGACATAACATTGAAGGTTGTGCAATGTAACAGCAATATTTAGACTTAGGCTTGACACCCGTTCTATAATATACAGAACGGTTCCATATTTCACTGAAAGAATAAACGTTTGGTTTTCAAAGTGATAGTTTCCAGATTTTACCTTAATGACCAAAGGCTCGTATTTCGGTGTTTATTATATTATAATTAAGTCTATGAGTTGATAGAGCAGTCTGGTAGTTGGCAGCAGCAGGCTTGTGAGTATTCATTCAAACAGCTCTTCACTGCGTTTCCCAGCAGCTCTTAGCAATGCTTGAAGCACAGGGCTGTTTATGACTTAATGCCCATCAACTCACAAGATTAGGCTGGCAATACTAGTGCCTATAAGAACATTCAATAGTCAAAAGGTATTTGAAATACAAATGGTGTAGAGATAAATAGTCGATGCGTCATTATTCCTATAATAACTACAACCTAAAACTTAACTGGGTATATTGAACCACCAGCTTTTCATATGTTTAAGGAACTTAAAATGTTAGCTTTTTTAAATGGCACATGTTGCACTTTTACTTTCTTCTCCAACACTGTGTTTTTGCATTATTTAAACCAAATTGAAAAATGTTCATTATTTGAGACTAAATTGATTTTCTTTATGTATTATTTTAAGTTAAAATAGAAATGTTGTTGTAATTTTCATTAAAAACTAATTTTAAATACATATTTTTTTAAATAAGCCGATTAAATCGGTATCAGCTTTTTTGGTCCTCTAAATATCTGTATTGAAAAATCAATACGTGGACCTCTAATTCAGACCTTCACTTTTCCACTGTTATGTTACAGCCTTATTCTAAAATGGATTCAAAATCGTCCCCCCAATCTACGAACAGCCTATAACGACAAACCAAAAACAGGTTTAGACATTTTTGCAAATGTATTACACACACACACACACACACACATATATATAAATATATAGACACACACACACACATCTCCAATCCAAAGTTAAATCTAGAATTGGCTTCCTATTTCGCAACAAAGCATCCTTCACTCATGCTGCCATACATACCCTTGTAAAACTGACCATCCTACCAATCTTCGACTTCGGCGATGTCATTTACAAAATAGCCTCCAATACCCTACTCAATAAATTGGATGCAGTCTATCACAGTGCCAGCCGTTTTGTCACCAAATATACTACCCACCATTGCGACCTGTACGCCCTCGTTGGCTGGCCCTCGCTTCATACTCGTCGCCAAACCCACTGGCTGTCATCTACAATGTCATCTACAAGACCCTGCTAGGTAGTCTCCCCTTATCTCAGCTCGCTGGTCACCATAGCATCTCCCACCTGTAGCACACGCTCCAGCAGGTATATCTCTCTAGTCACCCCCAAAACCAATTCTTTCTTTGGCCGCCAGTTCTCTGCTGCCAATGACTGGAACGAACTACAAAAATCTCTGAAACTGGAAACACTTATCTCCCTCACTAGCTTTAAGCACCAACTGTCAGAGCAGCTCACAGATTACTGCACCTGTACATAGCCCACCTATAATTTAGCCCAAACTACCTCTTTCCCTACTGTATTTTATTTATTTATTTAGCTCCTTTGCACCCCATTATTTTTATTTCTACTTTGCACATTCTTCCACTGCAAATCTACCATTCCAGTGTTTTACTTGCTATATTGTATTTACTTTGCCACCATGGCCTTTTTTTGCCTTTACCTCCCTTATCTCACCTCATTTACTCACATTGTATATAGACTTGTTTATACTGTATTATTGACTGTATGTTTGTTTTACTCCATGTGTAAGTCTGTTGTTGTATGCGTCGAACTGCTTTGCTTTATCTTGGCCAGGTCGCAATTGTAAATGAGAACTTGTTCTCAACTTGCCTACCTGGTTAAATAAAGGTGAAATTAAAAAAAAACATACATATATTTTACATTAGGTATTCAGACCCTTTGCTATGAGACTTGAAATTGAGCTCAGGTGCATGTTCTTACCAGTTATCATCCTTGATGTTTCTACAACTTGAGTACACCTGTGGTAAATTCAATTGTTTGGACATGATTTGGAAAGACACACACACCTGTCTATATCAAAAGGTCCCACAGTTGACAGTGCATGTTAGAGCAAAAACCAAGCCATGAGGTCAAAGGAATTGTCCCTAGAGCTCCGAGACATGATTGTGTTGTGGCATAGACCTGAGAAAGGGTACCAAAACATTTCTGCAGCATTGAAGCATTGACGATCCCCAAGAACACAGAAGTTTGGAATCACCAAGACTCTTCCTAGAGCTTGGACAGGCCAAAGATACCTGAAAATAGCTGTGCAGCGATGCTCCGCATCCAACCTGACAGAATTTGAGAGGATCTGCAGAGAAGAATGGGACAAACTCCCCAAATACAGGTGTGTCAAGGCTGTAGCGTCATACCCAAGAAGACTCGGGGCTGTAATCACTGCCAAAGGTGCTTCAACAAAGTACTGAGTAAAGGGTCTGAATACTTTTTTCTTCGTCATTATGGAGTAGTGTGTAGATTGAGGGAAAAAACTATTTCATAAATTTTTTTGAATAATGCTGTAACATGACGTGGAAAAAGTCGAGGGGACTGAAACATTGCAGTTGGAAAGTTATATGGAAAAATAAGTTACAACGTTGACCAAATCGATTGGTCAAAAGAACAGAACCACTCGGTCAACCAACAATTTTTGTATTTATTTTTGTCGAGGAAAGCCCTAGTTATCATAATTAGGGGAGGGGGGGGTAATGACAATTTTCAATAAACAAACAAAATTCACTTGTCTTTGGCTTTGAATTCACAGTGTGATTGCCATCCTTTGTGAGCTGTCAAACAGAGGGGTATTTACGTGTGGTGTGTTGGCTGTTTTTCTGTCTCGTGTTTTTTTACATTTTATCATAACTCGTTGCGGGTTTCTGCTGAAGGAACTGGGTTCACCACAAGCACGCACACATCTACTTTTGACAGCTGACCAGATCCAAACCTATAGAAAATCTCCCATAGAAAATGTGCTTCAGGTTTTTGACATGCACACACCAGCAGGACAACTACTTGGGTTTTAAATTACAAGCTAATGCTTGACAATCTTTATGGTACAAAACACCACATTGAGTCCCACCACCTAGAGAAACCCTGTCCGTACAAAAATAAATAAAATTTAAAAAAAGGTCACAAATTGTCACATGCCATTCAGCGACGAGGCATCCATAAGCTAATAGATGCAAATAATCCACCAGCATTGGCACAGACAGATAATGTGGTCCCTGGCCTCAATGGTCCATTATCTTTGTTTTCCCAATACACAATAATCCTTTCCTATTATTGTGAGTTTTCCCTCTATAAGCAGCAGCAGAACATCGGAACATTACAGAAAAGACTGTCTGAACAAAGGATTCTGGGAAAGCTGCCAAGCCCAACACACTGGAGTGTTTAACAAGCTTGTAGAGCGGTTGGACAATGTGTGTAAGTGTGTGACAATGGCCCATGTGCCACTGAGGCTATAATCAGTTGTTGCCAGTCCCTTTAAACCCTCAGTGAGCCAGGGGGAGGAACAGTGTTGACTGGGGAGTAGAGTCTCTAAACCAGCGCTCAATGAGGACATGAGATGCCCCCTTAAAACCAGTGGTGATGGCATCACCTGACAGACACGTGGACACAAGGACAGACGAGCTAAACATCCTGGCATAACTCAACACACAACGGATAGAAGTAACAGAGGACACAGTCTTTGAAATAACTAGAGTCAAAGTCAGAGTATAAACTCTGTAGAGAGGCATTCAACAGGCTGAATGTGAGGCCAAAACACTGGAAGCAACACTAGCTAACACCTTGAATTACTAGCAAAAATGTACATCAGTGTAAAGGAATGTGCTCAGCCAGACAACAACATGTAGAATAACCAGAAGGAAAAAACAAAACCTAACACTCCCTTTATCAACTAGCATGACTGTGCGCAATGTCCAATACATTATCCTATAGCCTATGTTGGCATCTACTGTGTTTGTCCTGTTCTGGATAATGAACTTATGGTATGTTTATGCTATGTTACATACGCCAAATACAACAGGTGTAGACCTTAGTGTGAAATGCTTACTTACAAGACCTTAACCAAGAATGCCTTCTAGCAACATGTTATGGTTCATGTATTTAGGCTATCCCTGTTTTGTGTATCACTTCTATAATTGCCACTTGGTGAAATGAGTTAATGACTTCAAAAACTTCTCCACTAACATTCTACACATCAACATAGTCAGATTCCTCCACTCTGTTCTGACCACTTCCTCGTGAACTTACACCTCAGCTGCCAAGACGCTTCTCAGCATCTGCAAGACAGAACCTTGAGGTTGAATGTTAATTTCCATCCTGCCAGCACAGATCCGGATCTGGTCTTTCAACAGTTACGCTCAAGATGTGGTTCCTCTGGTCTGAACATGTACTCTTCCATGTGATTGAGCCTATAATAGGTTTGAACTAGAGCCTTAGTACTAGGGCCTAACCTTGAATCATAAGCATCTGATAACTTGGGTACATCAAGTTGAAATATTTAATGTTAAGATGCATGAAAAATATAAGTTTGATTTTCAAAAACTAGGCTCACATTCACCGAAACCCACTAGTACCGCCCACATGGCGCTTATTTAAAAAGACATCCTAGATAACTCCCCTATCGGAAACCTTTCATATGAGCAACGCCGTCACCCTACACATGGACAACGGGAAACCTGAACCTGATCCCCAGTGAGCTCTCACATCTCCACCGGTTGTTTAACTTCTTTGGGATAGGGGGCAGCATTTTCACTTTTGGGTGAATAGC
This sequence comes from Oncorhynchus tshawytscha, assembly GCF_018296145.1. NCBI lineage: Eukaryota > Metazoa > Chordata > Actinopteri > Salmoniformes > Salmonidae > Oncorhynchus > Oncorhynchus tshawytscha. The sequence continues at coordinate 16,414,056 of NC_056459.1, forward strand.
GTGCCCAGAGTAAACTGCCTCCTACTCAGTCCCAGATGCTAATATATGCAGATTATTAGTATTGGATAGAAAACATTCTGAAGTTTCTAAAACTGTTTGAATGATGTCTGAGTATAACAGAACCCAAATAGCAGGCAAAAAACTGAGAGAAAAATCCAAACAGGAAGTGGGAAATCTGAAGTTTGTAGTTTTTGATCTCAGCCCCTATCGAATACAAAGTGGGATATGGGTTACTTTGCACTTCCTAAAGCTTCCACTAGATATCAACTGTCTTTAGAATGTTGTTTAAGGCTTCTACAGTGAAGGAGGGACAGATGAGAGCTGTTTAACTAAGGGGTCTGGCAGAAGCCTCGTTCTCAGTCACACGCATTTCACATGAGGTAGCTCTCGTTCCATTGCTTTTCTACAGACAATGGCATTCTCTGGTTGGAACATTATTGAAGATTTATGATAAAAACATCCTAAAGATTGATTCTATACTTATTTTGACAAGTTTCTTCGACCTGTAATATAACTTTTTGAACTTTGTCCGACTGGACCTGAACGCGCGTTTGGATTTGTATACCAAACGCCTTAACAAAAGAAGCTATTTGGACATAAATGGACATTAACAAACAAAACAAACATTTGTGGAACTGCGATCCCTGGTAGTGCATTCTGATGAAGATCAAAGGAAAGTGAATATTTATGATGCTATTTTTGACTAATGTTGACTGCACAACATGGAGGATATTTCTTTTGGCTGGTTTGGGCTCTGAGCGCCGTACTCAGATTATGCTTTTTCCGTAAAGTCTTCTTGAAATCTGACACAGCGGTTGCATTAAGGAGAAGGGCATCTAAAGTTCCATGTATAACACTTGAATTTATCAACATTTATAATGAATATTTCTGTGAATTCATGTGGCTCTCTGCACAATCACTGCATGTTTTAGAACAACTGAACGTAACGTGCCAATGTATACTGACATTTTGTGATATAAATATGAACTTTATCGAACAAAACATACAGGCATTGTGTAACATTAAGTCCTATGAGAGTCATCTGATGAAGATCAAAGGTTAGCAATTAATTTCTCCATTTGTGCTTTGTGACTCCTCTCTTTGGCTGGAAAAATGACTGGGTTTATCTGTGGCTTGGTGGTGACCTAAAAATCGTTTGTGGAGCTTTTGCTGTAAAGCATTTTTGAAATCAGACAATGTGGCAGGATTAACGAGAATTGAATCTTTAAAATGGTGCATAATACTTGAGAAATTTGATTTATGAGATTTGTTCATTTGTATTTGGTGCCATGCAATTTCATTGGCTGTTGGCGAGGGGTTCCGCTACAGGTTAAGCCACATCCCCTTTGCGCATTTCATGAATTGCTTTTACGATCGTTTTAATTGACTTACTCATCTATTGTAGGGCTGTCCCCTACAAAAAAAACAAGTTGACCGATAGTCTTTCAATTGGTCAAATTCTCATATTTGTATTACAAATGGAAAAATAGACAACCCTGTATTTTAACCAAATCAACTATATGCACTGAGCTTGTCTGATGCTTTAAGCACACTGGTTGATTAAATAATTAAGACAAATGACTCAAGGAGGGAGCCAGATATCAAGATGGCCTAAACAGAAGCAGCAAATCTGTTCCCGACAGCAAATGCTGCCGTTACACTCCTTAAGTTTCCAGTAATAGGCTACACCAGGGGTCGTCAACATTTTCTATTTGGAGTGCCAATTTATCTTAGCATTTGTACCGAGCTGTGTGCCTATAACATTTTCATCTCAAAATCAATGTCATGTGGCTAATCTAAATGGAAATTATACAAATCTAAAAGTAACTTTGATAGCAAATTATGTAAAAATGGCCTACATAAAGCCATGAAATAAAAACATTGCAGCCTGCAGGTAGAAAATATCATGATAAAAATATGTATCCTATAAATCACATTGCAGACAGGCAACAAACTTGAAACATTTTATGAACTATCACTATCACTCAGCTTCTTGGTCAAATTTCCCTTACACAGCCTGGAGGTGTGTTGGGTCATCGTCCTGTTGAAAAACAAATGATACGCCAACTAAGCCCAAACCAGATGGGATGGCATATTGCTGCAGAATACTGTGGTGCCTTGAATTCTAAATAAATCATGACCGTGTCACCAGCAAAGGACTCCCACACAATCATACCTCCTCCATGCTTCACGGTGGGAACCACACATGCAGAGATCATCCGTTCACCCATTCTGCTTCTCACAAAGACACGCCGGTTGGAACCAAAAATCTCAAATTTGGACTCCTCAGACAAAAGGGCAGTAGTGGTTTCTTTGCAGCAATTTGATCATGAAGGCCTGATTCACGCAGTCTCCTCTGAACAGTTGATGTTGAGATGTCTGTTACTTGAACTCAGTGAAGCATTTATTTAGGCTGCAAATGCTGTGGCTTGTAACTAATGAACTTATCCTCTGCAGTAGCAGTCTGGGTCTTCCTTTCCTGTGGTGGTACTCATGAGCGCTTGATAGTTTTTGGGACTGCACTTGAAGAAACATTCAAATTCTTGATGTTCCTTATTGACTGATCTTCATGTCTTAAAGTAGTGATGGACAGTCGTTAACCTTTGCGGATTTGAGCTGTTCTTGCCGTAATATGGACTTGGTCTTTTACCAAATAGTCCTTTCTTCTGTATACCAACCCTACCTTGTCACAACACAACTGATTGGCCCAAACACATTAAAGATACACTTCTTGTCAATCCAGCCGCTGTGTCAGATTTCAAAAAGGTTTACGGCGAAAGCAAATCATACTATTATCTGAGGATAGCACCCCATCACACAAAGACAGACAATCATAATTTAATCCGCCAGGCGCGACACGAAACTCAGAAATAAAGATATAATTCATGCCTTACATTTGAAGATCTTCTTTTGTTGGCACTCCAATATGTCCCACAAACATGATAAATGGTCCTTTTGTTTGATTAATTCTGTCGTTATATATCCAAAATGTCCATTTATTTGGCGTGTTTGAGCCAGAAAAACACTGATTTCAAATCAAGCAACATGACTACAAAATATCTCAAGTTATCTGTAATCTTTGTCCAAACATTTCAAACAACTTTCCTAATACAACTGTAGGTATTTTTTTACGTAAATAATCAATCAAATTTAAGACTGGATAAACTGCGTTCAATAACGGAGGAAAACATTGTGGAGTGTAGGAGTTCTGTTATACTCACAGACATTATTCAAACAGTTTTAGAAACTTCAGAGTGTTTTCTATCCAAATCTACTAATGATATGCATATATTAGCAACTGGGACTGAGTAGCAGGCAGTTTACTCTGGGCACGCCTTTCATCCAAACGTGAAAATGCTGCCCCCTATCCCAAACAGGTTTTAAGGATCATATCACCACCTTAACTGACACCCTAGACCCCACTACAATTTGCATACCGTCTCAATAGATCCACAGACGATGCAGTCGCCATCGCCCTGCCATCTGGACAAGGGCAATAACTATGTAAGAATGCTGTTCATTGAATATAGCTCAGCATTCAACATCATATTACACTCCAAGCTCATCAAGCTGGAGACCATGGGACTGAACCCTGCCCTGTGCAACTAGGTCCTGGACAGCACCTCCACTACGCTGATCCTCAACACAGGGGCCCCACATGGGTGCTTGTTCAGCCTCCTCCTGTACTCCATGTTCACCCATGATTACGTGGTCACGCACACCTCCAACTCCATTATCAAGTTTGCAGACAAGTGGTAGGCCTGATATGTGAACTGATGTGAACTGATTGCCCCCCATCTATCTTCAGAGCTCGTGCTGCTAGCCGACCTAAACTGGAACATGCTAAACACCCCAGCCATCCTACAATCTAAGCTTTATGCCCTCAATCTCACACAAATTATCAATGAACCTACCAGGTACCACCCCAAAGCCGTGAACACGGGCACCCTCATAGATATCATCCTAACCAACTTGCCCTCTAAATACACCTCTGCTGTTTTCAACCAAGATCTCAGCGATCACTGCCTCATTGCCTGCATCCGTAATGGGTCAGCGGTCAAACGACCTCCACTCATCACTGTCAAACGCTCCCTGAAACACTTCAGCGAGCAGGCCTTTCTAATCGACCTGGCAGGGGTGTCCTGGAAGGATATTGATCTCATCCCATCAGTAGAGGATGCCTGGTTATTTTTTAATCCCTTTCTCACCATCTTAAATAAGCATGCCCCATTCAAGAAATTTAGAACCAGGAACAGATATAGCCCTTGGTTCTCTCCAGACCTGACTGGCCTTAACCAACACAAAAACATCCTATGGCGTTCTGCATTAGCATCGAACAGCCCACCGTGATATGCAACTTTTCAGGGAAGCTAGAAACCAATATACACAGGCAGTTAAAAAAGCCAAGGCTAGAGTTAAGCAAAAATTTGCTTCCTGCAACACAAACTCAAAAGTTCTGGGACACTGTAAAGTCTATAGAGAATAAGAACACCTCCTCCCAGCTGCCCACTGCACTGAAGATAAATCCACTATAATTGAGAATTTCAATAAGCATTTTTCTATGGCTGGCCATGCTTTCCACCTGGCTACCCCTACCCCGGTCAACAGCACTGCACCCCACACAGCAACACGCCCAAGCCTTCCCCATTTCTCCTTCTCCCAAATCCAGTCAGCGGATGTTCTGAAAGAGCACGACAGCCTTGGTTTCTCAAATGATTGCCTCGCCTGGTTCACCAACTACTTCCCTGATAGAGGACAGTATATCAAATCGGAGGGTCTGTTGTCCGGGCCTCTGGTAGTCTCTATGGGGGTGCCACAGGGTTAAATTCTCGGACCGACTCGCTTCTCTGTATACATCAATGATGTCGCTCTTGCTGCTGGTGAGTCTCTGATCCACCTCTATGCAGACGACACCATTCTGTATACTTCTGGCCCTTCTTTGGACACTGTGTTAACAACCCTCCAGGCAAGCTTCAATGCCATACAACTCTCCTTCCGTGGCCTCCAATTGCTCTTAAATACAAGTGAAAACTAAATACATGCTCTTCAACCGATCGCTGCCTGCACCTGCCCAACATCACTACTCTGGACGTCTCTGACTTAGAATATGTGGACAACTACAAATACCTAGGGGTCTGGTTAGATTGTAAACTCTCCTTCCAGACTCATATTAAGCATCTCCAATTCAAAATTAAATCTAGAATTGGCTTCCTATTTCGCAAAAAAGCATCCTTCACTCATGCTGCCAAAAATACCCTCGTAAAACTGACCCATCTTATCAATCCTCAACTTCAGCAATGGAATTTACAAAATAGCCTCCAATACCCTACTCAATAAATTGGATGCTGTCTATCACAGTGCCATCCGTTTGGTCACCAAAGCCCCATATACTACCCACCACTGAGACCTGTACGCTCTCGTTGGTTGGCCGTCGCTTCATACTCGTCGCCAATCCCACTGGTTCCAGGTTATCTACAAGACACTGCTAGGTAAAGTCCCCTTTAGCTCACTGGTCACTATAGCAGCACCCACCTGTAGCACGCACTCCAGCAGGTATAGCTCTCTGGTCACCCCCAAAACTAATTCTTCCTTTGGCCACCTCTCCTTCCAGTTCTCTGCTGCCAATGACTGGAACGAACTACAAAAATCTCTGAAACTGGAAACACTTATCTCCCTCACTAGCTTTAAGCACCAACTGTCAGAGCAGCTCACAGATCACTGCACATAGCCCATCTATAATTTATCCCAAACAACTACCTCTTTCCCTACTGTATTTATTTTGCTCCTTTGCACCCCATTATTTCTCTCTCTACTTTGCACATTCCTCCATTGCAAATCAACCATTCCAGTGTTTTACTTGCTATATTGTATTTACTTCGCCACCATGGACTTTTTTGCCTTTACCTCCCTTGCTCACATTGTATATAGCCTTATTTTTCTACTGTATGTTTGTTTTACTCCATGTGTAACTCTGTGTTGTTGTATGTGTCAAACTGCTTTGCTTTATCTTGGCCAGGTCGCAATTGTAAATGAGAACTTGTTCTCAACTTGCCTACCTGGTTAAATAAAGGTGAAACAAAAAAATCTAATAAAAAATTTGAATCAATGATGAGACAACCTACAGAGAGGTGAGGGCCCTGGAGGAATGGTGCAAGGAAAATAACCTCTCCCTCAACGTCAACAAAATGAAGGAGCTGATCGTGGACTTCAGGAGATAGAGGGAGCACCTCGCCCCTATCCACAGCGACAGGACAGTAGTGGAGAAGGTGGAAAGCTTCAAGTTCCTTGGCGTAGACATCACTGACAATCTGAAATGGTCCACCCACGCAGACAGTGTGGTTAAGAAGGCACAATATCACCTCTTTTGGCAAGGCCCCTAAGACCGCCACAAACTTTTACATATGCGCAATTGAGAGCATCCTGTCGGGCTGTATCACCACCTGGTACGGCAACTGCACCGCCCAAAACCACTGGGCTCTCCAAAGGGTGGTGCGGTCTGTCCAACGCATCACCAGGGGCACACTGCCTGCCCTCCAGGACACCTACAGCACCCGATGTCACAGGAAGTCCAACAAGATCATCAAAGACATCAAACACCTGACCACGGACTGTTCACCCCGCTATCATCCAGAATGCGAGGTCAGAACAGGTACATCAGACTGTTAAATAGCCACCACTAGTCAGCTGCCACCTAATTACTCAACCCTGCACCTTGGAGGCTGCTGCCCTATGTACATTGACATGGAATCAGTGGTCACTTTAATAATGTTTACATTTGGTTTTACTAATTTCATATGTATATACTGTATGTCATTAAATATTTCTTAATTCCATTATTTTATTTTTAGATGTGTGTATTGTTGTATACTACTGCACTGTTGGAGCTAGGAACAAACATTGCTTCACCCGCAATAACATCTGCTAAATGTGTATGTAAACAAAATATGTGATTTGATTTATCCATGTATATAAAAAGTTTTTTTTACCTCTAGGTATAGTGGGGAGCTGGACCCATGGCTCATCCTCTGAGCCAGGTCATCTCTCTGCAGGACACACTCCTCAAGGTGGATGACATTGGGGTGCTGGCTCTGGATACTGCTCAGGGCCCAGAATTCCCTGAGGGCCAACTCTACATTCTCTGGGCTGTGGCAGCGGATCTTCTTCACGGCCATCCGGGCTCCAGTCCGTTTCACCACCGCCTCGTACACCACACCGTAGCTGCCACGCCCCACCTCCTGGATCAGCTCATACTTCGGCTGGCTGCTCACCATCCTCTACCTCACAATGCAGAGAGAAGTGGTGGGGTTAATGGGTTACCACTGATTATTGTTGAGAGTTAGGTGAGGTCAGCAGCACAGCAGAACAGAATGTAACACTTATACCTCTTAGCTACTGAATAATCTCCCAACCAGGTGGGTTAATTTGACATATGTGAGTTGACAGACATCTCCTCCTTAGCACGTCAAAACCCATAGCTATAGGCCTAGGCTAGTCTTAGTGTTTTGAGGAAAACAAACTACCTAGCTAAGTGACAATGTCAAATGCATGACAACAAAAAGGTTAGTGTTCGCATTTTAGCAAGTCAAATTAGGACAGTTAGCTACCCACAAGAGAGCGAATGTGAAACCCGCAGAGGCCAAAGCTTGCTAAATGTAAACAAATTAACTGTGCCCCTCACTCTCTGACCTGTACGTGCACACTAACGCATGGCTGGCAGCTGACACATTTTGAAAGGGGAAAATGTACGTTTGTCAGCGGACTGCCCAACTATGTAAGAATATAATAAAATGGTAATACGTTTAATTAACTAAGCTCTTGAGAGGAATTAGTTAGCGAACACGGAGGTTAGTTTTTTAGGTAGCTAACAGTAACTAACGTTAGCTAACTAGGACGCCAAGGGAAGAAAATGGTGGCTAAAAATACAATAGCTTATTAGCTAGAATCATAGCTATATACATGTAAATGTTGTCTATGCAGCTGTCACCACAGTGTGTGTGTGTGTGAGGGGGGTGTAGACACATTCGTTTGCTTAGTAGCTTACGTAAACTACCTAGCTAGCTTGTTCAAATCGTGGACACGGTTATTGTCCTCTATGCGCCGAGACAAAATTAGCACATTCGGCTAACTAACTAGTCCCACACACCTGCGCACATCACCAAGCATCATGTCGCACAGGCAGACAAAAGAACTGTCTTCCTCTGAAGACGAGGAAATGAAATAAAGAGCAGCTAGCTATATATCTAGCAAGCTACATATTTACCTGTTTTCGTCTTCTCTCAAGGATTCATTTGTTGTTGTCTTTCTCACTTTCTATGGCAGCCATTAGCCACCACTCAGCCAAACACGTTGTCGCGCAGATAGACAAGTTCCGTGAGCGTGCTGAGCAAATCTGCAGCTCAAGTACCCCATCAACAGCGCGCGCCCGCTTGCTTGACTCGCTACTAAAACAACAGACTGTGTGCTCTGTAGAAGCGAAAATGGAAAATACTGCCCCCCTTTTAAGCAACCCTCTCTAGCTGAAATAGAAAATAACAATTGTGCCCCCGTTCATTGCATAGTTTTACATTCATGCCAATGGATTTTTGCCCTGACAACTCCCTCCCAAATTGTACAGTCACTGTGCCTCTCGCATTCATTACACCAGTAAAACGAGGAATAACATTTCTTCCTCGGTGGAGAAATAACATTTATTTTCAATACATTTTTAAATTCGGTACACGCGCTGAGCAACGTTCTTTCACCGAGATTGACCGGGGTGAGTCGTTTCTGAGAGGATAGTAACGACATCGCACTGACATCAAATAAATAGGTTATCTTGGAAAACGATGAAATTCAAAGTTTGTTTTTTGTATAACCATGTTAAATTAGTGCAATTATTGTTTGTAAAATTGTATTGGTTTTCCGGCAACCCCCCTGAATGCCATATTTAGTTTGCTCCAATGACACCATGTAGGTTGTACCATTATATTTTACATAACACAGACTATACGTTAATTATCTTGAATGAAAAAACGCTCTGAAAGATACATTTAGCTCAACCATTATTTTAGGTAGTAGGCAGTATCAACAAAGAACGGTATGATGTATTTTATCTTGATCAACACAGTTTGCATAACATTTAACTCCCCTATCACAATAGCTGTTTGGAGCATGCTCTGGGACAGCACCATCACAGAGTTCTAAACCTAGAGGTGCAACATGGCGAGACTTCCGGTAACGGTAGTTAAACAGAGCAAACAGACCAGGCCTGTGTTTGGGGTTTGAGTAGTCAATGAGAGGAGGGAAAATTCTTCCTTAGTTGTTAATTTTCTCGAAATCTAAGGACACAACCTAGATTCGAGCCAATATATTAAGTAGTTGAACTTGTTCTTTCTCCAACCTAGTGGAAGTGGCAAACTGATGCGTTTTAATTTGTTCAAAAATAACTTTATTTCGAAGGAGTACCCATGATTTGACGGCTTGAACTTGCGCAATTCGGCGCAAGACGACCATTAGCCGCGATGTCGTGCTTCTACGCATGCGCTTAGCTAGCCAACGTCGCCATGACATCGCCTACTACAAGTGTGATCAGGGATTTCTATTGGAGAAGCCGTTTTAGATGATCTCCATGCTGTAATGTCTTTGACACCATCACGTGGGTGAAAAGAAGATGTGCACAATGTTGCAACAAAGTATTAATAAACTTGTTATTAAAAAGAAACATTGTCTCCTGAAACGTTTCTTTGTTACATTGTAAAACAACTTTAAAGTCTCTAGGCACTAGACTACCAACCCTATCAAATATAGGCCCAGCATTGCATCACATTAATTTGTACATTTTTTAAATGTAACCTTTATTTAACTAGGCAAGTCAGTTAAGAACAAATTCTTATTTACAATGATGGCCTACCCTGGCCGATGCTGGATCAATTGTGCGCCGCCCTATGGAACCCGTATGTGATAGAGCCTGGACGCATCATGTTCAGTTTGTCAGGAACTGTAGCCTAAAAAGCGACAGACCCACCAGCAATGTATCATATTGGCATTTGTTTATTAACAGGTGAGTCAATGATGCACATGTCAACACTACTATGCGTTGTTCGCAACTTAGTTGGCAGTAAAGCTTGGTATATGATTTGTCAAAGTGAGCAATAGGCCTACTGTACTACATTCTGTGGTTGGTGATAATAGTCAACATAGCTACATTCTTTGGTCTAATAAACAGCAAAGCGGAGAAATCAAGTAACACAATATCAGGCATATTGTTTGTTTTGTGCTTAATTTATAACCCTATACATTGAATACTGACATATAGGCCTAATTGAGATAGTGACCAGAAAGGATATATATGGTATGAGGAAAATGGGTATTGGGTATTCATTTTGTGGGGAATGATTGTAAATATTTTTAACCATACTTTTCAACTCATATGACAGAAACATATGCAAAAGCATAACTTACACAATAATGCATTTTTGTCCATAATACAATGTGTCAAAAGATCAGAGGTAGATTTGTATCAAAATTAAACAAATGCATTTCTGACAGTAAGTCCTTGGAATTTTTTACAACGGCCTACACTGAATATGATTATATTTGACACTTTAGTATTTAAGTAGACCTAGTGTCACACGCCTTCAGAAACACAACAGAGATATCAGAGGTTTATTGAGGTTGCTTGAAGTTGTTAGGGTGTTTGCCTGTCCTGGTAAGTATAGATAAGGTGATTTGTTCAAGAGGCGCTGTTGTCACCTACATACAGAGTAATATACCCCTCCTGCTTTGAGTTCAGTATTATCATGTTATACAGAAATTCACCAGAGCTCAGTACCAGCACCTCAAATTTTCTACTGCTTGAGCTCCTGTTCCTCTTATAGAATATTAGTTAAAGTATTGTGGAGCTCCTGCACCTAAATATAAACAGTTCTGGCACCCAACATGAGTACCGGCACCTATTTCAGTTCAAATTAAGCATACACAATATCAATGCATAGAATAATACCAAAATGTCTGATCTATTGATGCAGACAATGTATAATCACAAAAAAAGAAGAACAGTCAACAGTAATTCAACAGTAATTCAACAGTAATTCAACAGCATTTCTATGTGGGGAAAACAATACATTGCAAACTGAAACAAAAAAATAATTCACACAAAAAATGTATAAACAAAACTAAGAAATCATTCAAAACAATCTGAATGGACAAATGAATGGACAAATGAATGGACAAATCGAACTTGATTTTTTAAAAACTCAGTCATTGTCCATTTTCAAAAACATCCTGAGGTAGACTTGTATAGATTCTTGACAAGGCATTTCTGTCTTGTTCTCATACAGTAAGAAATATTTGATTAAAAAACTCCCACCTACCCTAAATGAAATAAGAAGAATAGACGCATTGTCTGGACTCTGGAAATTAAGGATCATGTTACAGCCTAAATACATGAAGTGACAAAATACTAGGCTCAAGCAGATATGACTGTGTTGTGCCATCAAGTGGCAAATGTCATAGCCCATCAACACAAGCTCTTGAAAGGACATCAACAAGGGCAGCCTCGACCAGAAATCGCCCCTTGTCATTTCTAACACACCGGACAATTTTTTCCCTAAAGACCTCCATTATTAGCCAGATAATGATACATTTGCGAAAAAAAAAAAAGTTAGATAGGCCCACTTTGCCTGAAATGCCAGATAGTCAGTCCACCCCTGGTCATCAAAATGCTTTGTCTACAAAAGAGGCCCATTGTGTAGTCCCTATATGGAGAGGTGAATCTACTCTACTCTAACTACTGACTGACTACCATGCAAAGTAAAAACGGAAATAAACAACATTATATTAATATCGTGACGAAGGTGAATATGTACAATAACCACAAAAGGCAGGGAGGTCAATGGTTTGCTGCTTCAGATTGGTTGTGTGACACTTCTAGAGAGAGACCAGAGAAGTAACTTAGGGTGTCTAAGGAAATATCATGCTACTCTATTACCTATGCTGTCTTACAACTTGATCACCAATTAAGTCAGAAAAAGAGAGCAAAACTAGAATATAACATTAAATATAGCTAGCTGTACTACAGTAACGTCATAGCAACGTGTAAATAGTGCATTGCCCATTTGGCAATCAATGTTCTGTATGGATTTTCCGGCAACCCAGCCTGTAGGCTATAGGTACACACATAAAACACTTTACTTCTCCTTCCAAAGAAGCTCCTCTTTAAATGGGTTTCCCTGAGTTCAACATGAGGATTTCAGAGAAATTAAATCCTGGCTGCAGTCATAACAATCAATGAGCAATTAAATATATTTAAGAAATACCCATACTCCTACACATGATTAGTGCAGAATATTGTTTCATTGGTTTAAGCACAATACACTACATGACCAAAAGTATGTAGACACCTGCTCGTCGAACACCTCATTCTAAAATCATGGGCATTAATATGGAGTTGGTCCCCTCTTTGCTGCTATAACAGCCTCCACTCTTCTGGGAAGGCTTCCCACTAGATGTTAGAACATTGCTGCAGGGACTCGCTTCCATTCAGCCACAAGAGCATTAGTGAGGTTAGGCACTGATGTCAGGCGATTAGGCCTGGCTAGCAGTCGGTGTTCCAATTCCTCCCAAATGTGTTCAATGGGGTTGAGGTCAGAGTTCTTACATGCCAGTCAAGTTATTCCACAACGATCTCGACCAATAATTTCTGTATGGACTTCACTTTGTGCATGGGGGCATTGTCATGCAGAAACAGGAAAGGGCCTTCCCCAAACTGTTGCCACAAAGTTGGAAGCACAGAATCGTCTAGAATGTTATTGTATGCTGTAGCATTAAGATTTCCCTTCACTGGAACTAAGGCGCCTAGCCCGAACCATAAAAAACTGACCCAGACCATTATTTATCCTTCACCAAACTTTACAGTTGGCACTACGCATTGGGGCAGGTAGCGTTCTCCTGGCATCTGCCAAATCCAGATTAGAGTGTCGGACTGCCAGATGGTGAAGCTTGATTCATCACTCCAGAGAACGCCTTTCCACTGCTCCAGAGTCCAATAGTGGCGAGCTTTACACCACTCCAGCCGATGATTGGCATTGCACATGGTGAATTTAGGCTTGTGTGTGGCTGCTCGGCCATGGAAACCCATTTCATGACGCTCCCGACAAAGAGTTAATGTACGCGCTACATGCTTCAGCCCTCATCGGTCCCGTTCTGTGAGCTTGTGTGGCCTACCACTTTGCAGCTGAGCCGTTGTTTCTCCTAGACGTTTCCACTTCACAATAACAGCACTTACATTTGACCTGGGGCAGCTTTAGCAGGGCAGAAATTTGATGAACTGACTTGTTGGAAAGGTGGAATACTATGATGGTGCCATGTTGAAAGTCACTGAGCACTTCAGTAAGGCCATTCTAGTGCTAATGTTTGTCTATGGAGATTGCATGACTGTGCTGGATTTTATACATCTGTCAGCAACGGGTGTGGCTGAAATAGCCGAATCCACTAATTTGAAAGTGCGTCCACATACTTTTGTATTTATAGTGTATATTATGAAGTCAACTGAAAATGAAGCCCATTGAAAGAGAAAGTAAAAAGTAAGGCATAATTGTTTGCTTAATACAACCACGAATCTATCAAGAGGCTAGAACCAAAGCCGGTTTCTGTTTAAATAGAATTAAGCTACAAATTGTGATACTTTATCTATTAGTAAGAAAGGTAGAGGGTGACGATGAATAAATAATAAATATAAAAAAGATCATATCTATATACATTTAAGTGGTGTAAAATATTCTATCCACTCCTGTAAAAGAGGAGTAAATACTAAACCTATAACCATCTTATTCAACACTTGAGTCCCTTTATCCTAGCACTCAATCATGAAAATATGTCCTTAAAGAAAAAAAATAATGCTCAGGTCCATCCAAGAAAGAACATGTAATACCTTTGGCTTTCTAAATAGTTTTCAAGTACAACGAGACAATGAGAAACAAGTCATGTATATGGGCAGTGTATTAGAACACCCCTGATATGTAGAATATGTTAGAAAGCCATGTTTACATCCATAGTAAAAAACTGTGGGACAGACAGACAGACAGACAGACAGACAGACAGACAGACAGACAGACAGACAGACAGACAGACAGACAGACAGACAGACAGACTGTCATACAATCAATGCTGGTCTCGCATTTAGCCTTGAGTCAAGGCTTTGTAAGGGAGGGAGCCACATCCAACCACCCATGGGACAAATGAACAGGCTATGGCACTTATGACAGGCTGTATTGTACACAGTCCAATCGGCAACCATGGTGTACCAACATTCATGCAGCAGAAAGGGTTAAAACATTCACTTGGCCGTAGAAATGCACAACGACTTATAATACCTGAAGATTTCAATAAGCAGAAAGACACACTCCTTTTTGTCCATGAAACAGTCTTAGAGTCAGGACACCTATATCTGTACATTCACTTGTATGATTGTATTTCCTTTACCTTTTTCTAACAAAAGCTTTTTGGGAAAACATGGTATACAGTGAGAGAGCAGAGCACTCACAATCATCTCCAGAAAAATCCACATAGGCTACCTCTTATTTAGCTGCAGCAGGGAAAATACAATTAAAACACTGAGCTAACTCTCAATCAAAACTATCACATCAATAAAAGTACACATTTCTTGCTGTTTGTGCGATAAATAAAGACAACCTGATGTAGTTCCAAAAGCAGCACTCCAATGAAACCTTTTGATTGGCTGAATCCCTGAATCGATCAATCATAGCTCTCCCTGGGGGGAAAGGGGGCATGGCTCTGCTCCTCTTCCTCATCCCTCAGTGACAATGCTGTTCCCTGAGCGCCAGGGGAGGACTGCTGTGCTTTGATTGGACAGTTGGCCACCATGTGACTGATGCTCTGGCAAAAATGGCACTTCTTGGGCTGAGGAGGTAGCTGGCATTCTTTGGCATGGTGGTCAGGTCCTCCACAGTTGTAGCATCTAGAACACAGTGGGAGAGAAGAACACACAAATACAATGATTTCAGACAGGTAACACATTCTTCCACCAGAGGGCAGTGTACTTCCACATATAGTTTCAGATTCCTGAATTTCCTCAGATCTCATCTACACTGAACAAAAATATCAACGCAACATGCAGCAATTTCAAATATTTTACTGAGTTACAGTTTATAGAAGGAAATCAGTCAATTGAAATAAATTCATTAGGCCCTAATCTATGGATTTCACATGACTTGGCAGGGGGGCAGCCATGGGTGGGCCTGGGAGGGCATAGGCCCACCCACTGGACAGCCTGGTCCACCCACTGGAGAGCCAGGTCCACCCACTGGAGAGCCAGGTCCACCCACTGGAGAGCCAGGTCCACCCACTGGAGAGCCAGGCCCAGCCAATCAGAATGATTTTTTTCACCACAAAAGGGCTTTATTACAGACAGAAATACTCCTCAGCACCCCCCTCATCAGACAATCCTGCAGTTGAAGAAACTGGATGTCCTGGGCTTGGGTGGTTACTTGTGGTCTGCATTTGTGCCAGGTTGGATGTACTACCAAATTCTTTAAAACAACGTTGGAGGCTGCTTATGGTAGAAGAATGACCGTTAAATTATCTGGCAACAGCTCTGTTGGACATTCCTGCAGACAGCATGCCAATTGCACCCTCCCTCAAAACTTGAGACATTATGTTGTGACAAAACAGCTGCCTTTTATTTTCCCCAGCACAAGGTGCACCTGTGTAATGACCATGTTGTTTAATCAGCTTCTTGATATGCCACACCTGTCCGGTGGATAGATTAGGTTGGCAAAGGAGAAAGGACCACGAACAGGGATATAAACACATTTGTGGAAAGAAATTGAGAGACATTCTTTTTTGTGCCTCTGGAACATTTTTGGGATCTTTAATTTCAGCTCATGAAAAAATAGGACCAACACTTTACATGTTGCGTTTATATTTTTGTTCAGTATATTATATGATTAAGTCAATCTTGAGAAAGTATCCGCGTTAATAGAATGACGGCCTCTTATGTATGCATAGCTTATTTACTGCATGATTGTATGTATGTGTGCGTGTGTAGGTGTATGCTTGTGTGTGATCATTTTAGGAGGTGTATAGTGCATTAAAACCAATGCCTTAATATATACATGTCACACAATCTGAAATCAGTAGATGTTGAGACTATAATGACAATGGGGAATTTTGTAATTGCATTAACTCCAATGCAGATGAAGCCCTGGAGCATCAGAACCTTCCCAAGCTTACTACCACTTCCCTCCTTCCTCTGTCCTCTGCACTTTTCCTCTGAGTACCAACCCCCTACCAAACACACATACACAAACACATAGACCCTCTCCTAGGGAGCCGTTGGTTATTGATCAGTGTGGGCACCAGGGTGGGAGAGGAGAGCAGAGGGGGCTCTTTGTTTCAATACTGCACCCTGAGCTCTAACCCCTGACCCCTCATTCTCTCTGGCTTTGCCTTCCCCCCACCTCATTTACACAACACACCCACTGTTGCCATGGCAGCCATGACCTATGACCTCTCCCAGGGCACTTACATCTGGTATCAATTAAATGGATAGGATCCTTTTCCCTTTTCTGCATCCCCTATTCCCTCTTTACTTCTGAATCCCACTGTTATGATTGTGAGTCAGCGAGAGAGACAGAGACAGTGTTAGATACACTCACATCGATGCGGTGTTTGACGTCATAAGAATCAATAGGCACATAGGTGCTGATTCAGACCTAGGAAATGTACGCCTTCTTAACGCAGACTTAGCTTATGTAGGTAAGACTTGAATGTAGACTATGGAAAAATGCATTCAAAATATAGAAAGATAGTCATGAAAACATATGCATATTTGTCTCAGTTTCAGAACCCATGGGTAGATTTAAAAACACTCTGATTTTACACATGATTTCTGTTTAGGGAATAATCATGAATCCTACTTCATGGAAAAATAGAGCCTTTACGCACTAACCCCAAGAAGTTGGTTTTATTCATTCAGAAAGTTGCCACATTCAGATCATTAATGGTAACATTGGAAGTAGTATAGCCTACAATATAATGATAATATGGAGAATAGTATACAATAGTATGATATAATAAATATACCCGCACTGCTTAAGTTCACTGTCAGAATATGCATAGAGAGAAAAGTACATACAAAGGGAATAAAGTTATATTTATACGTGTGTAACTCTGTCCTGAATTTCCCCCAAAGAGGATAAATAAGTCTGTTTGATGTCAGCATTGTGGCTAAAACGGTAAACTTGACAACGTTCATGATGATGATACCAGATATTTTCAGTGACTTCAACCCCCTCAGACGATTTGTAAACAACCTTGCCAGATAAGCTCGTTGTTAATATTGCAGCGATCTTCATATTTAATACTATAAGCAGGGTCTTACAGTGTTTCCGAATCATGGAATTATTATGAGTGAGTGGGGATATCTGGAGATGCATGGTTCAGCTATGCGCCATTTAAAGATGTTAAATGAACAGTCTCACCTGTCCCCCTTGGAGCGTCGTTTCTGTTGCCCCTTAGGCCTCTTCTCACTGCCCACACACTGTGCTCCCCCTGGCCCCGTCACCGTGACAGACTCTAGGCCTTTAGACGACTTCTTGAAGGTAAACTCCACCGCCTCGCCCTCCTTCAGGCTACGGAAGCCCTCCATGTGCAGCTTGCTCTGTGTAGGTTGAGAGGTGGAATAGGTGGTTAGAGAACAGGGATAGGAAACTGTTCCAAAGCCAGAAGAGCTCTATGTCCCGTTTGCTTTCTGTAGGGGAGAAGGAGCATGAGTGCGGTCAGAGGAATGGTTTAGAACGGCATGAGAACTGTTCTAGGTGAGGGTAGAGTGAGAGGTTACTCTGTGAGGGAACGGGGAATGAGGGTTCAGGGTTGGAGAAAGGTTCTTAGGTCAGGAAACTGTTGAGAAGATATGAAAACGGTTCTAAGCCTATGAAGGACTGTGGAGAGCAGTTCTGAGGCCAGATAGGGTGCCCTTCCTGTGCCTATATGGTGTGAATGTATTTCCCAGCCTGGTCAAGAAGCAGACACAAAAAGACAAATTAATTGCTTGTGCATATAGCTGGTCCGCTTCACATGTTGTCTTCTGAGGTGATTACATCTAAGAGCTGATCCTTAATTGGGTTGTACATGCATACATCAATATTCTGCATAGGTTTCAATACATCAATGGAAACATCCAGGCCCTCTCTCTCAGGGGCTAACCCCTCAGCCAATCCAGATTCCAGTCCCATTGACAGCCCTGTTAAAACATCAATGACTACTTACAACACCCCTCCCCCTTCAGAATGTGTGTGTGTGTGGACAGCGTTACCCCTCCCCCAAGGTAGTCACAGCATTCCAAGCTCCAACAACCTCCCCTTTCTTTCCACCACCACACACACACCAGCCAATAGACTCTCCAAAAGAACTACATCTGGTCAAGTCCCAGACTGACCACTGCTAAGGATGCTGGGAAATGGGGGTTAATTTTTGGGATAGCTGGCCAAAGGCACATAAAAAATGGTTTCAAGAACATTTGTGTCCACCTTGAGAAAGACATTTCCTTGTCATTGTCACCCTTGATCCAGGAGCTCTGGAAAGGGAAGCTTGAATTTCGTGGCAACTTAGTTCTATCTTCTTCATGTGCTTTGCCAAGCTGCCTGAGCAGCGGTAGGTATGACACCAATTTGATACCATGAGTGTTCCAAATGTATAAGTCTAAAGATCTCAATGTGAAGAATCATGCCTTGTTCAAGACCTTCCAGAGACACAGAAAGTGTCACTCATCATTATACTATGCTCATAGAATTGTTTTGTTCAAGCCAATCTTAAAATGTTGTGGAGTAGCATTTGATGATGATGGGGAGAGGGCTGTGATGTGGAGGGTTAGTTTTGCATGCCACCTGTCTTAACTCAGACACCCATCTCTCTTCTGGGGGGTGGGGGGGGTGAAGTGATCATGGTGGGAAAGGAATCCAGGTCATGATTGCCTGACAACCTTCAGCATTCCTTCCTTCAGTACCAACCCCCGTCAGGAGCTGAACGGCCCGGAAATATCCTCCTTCAATCACCCCCCACCTCTACCTCTCTCGACTGCTTTCTTGTGAATTAACACAGCTCTCAAGCTCTCCCTTTATCTCTCCGTTTCTTTCAACCTCATTCTCTCTCACACACAAATACACTCTTATCCACACAATCACTCACTCATAATAACCCAACACACACTCTTAATCCCCCCCCCACACACACACACAACCTCTCCACCACACACTCTTCATTCACATATTAGCCAGATCATTCACAGATTAGTACAAGATCACAGCCAGCAGGCTTTCCTCTCTGCTACATTGATAACAGCAGTCATTGTCCAGCAGCACCTACAGGCCCCTATAAGGGCAGAAGTGGATTAGGAGCAGGGTAATGTGGGAGTTTGAGAACTTTTAAAAGGTGAATCACTAATTTTCTTCCATTCGATTAAGCAATTCACGATAACATGTAGCAGAGAAAATTGAAGTTAGGACTTTGCCTGCCCCCCCCGTTTTACAGAGGGTGGAGGACTGGGGGTGGATGGGTTGGGGCTATGGGCAGAGGAGCTGGCTGGGTGGGAGTCAGGGTATGGCTAGTTTGGGGTGGGTGGGCTGCCATACGAGAGGCCAAGTCCCCTGATGTTTGAAGGCCTTTATAACAGGAAGCAGGGTTGGAGGGGGATTGAGAGGAACGAGCCTTGTTATCTCTGTTTAGACTAACCCCTGTCTCCCTGTCTACTCCTTCTAAATGCAATTGCTAATATTAGCACTTTCGGACCAAACCCCCATGTAAATCAATCTCCCTCGTTTAGCATGTTTTAAATGTCATGGCCCAACTCTACCTTGAAGTCCCTCAGAGCTCTACCTTAACTCAGGAAGGACGGAGGAGAAGGGAAGAGTCTCGTCCATTATGGTACTCAGCCCTGTTGATAATCTACAGGTTAAAATTGACGAAACAACCCTGGATTCATTAGGTCGTCCATCCGTTAGGATGCTTCGCATTCCATTCCATTTGAAACAACAACTAGATTTCCCCTCCTGTTTTACTAATTCCGAAAAGTTAGATAACACTTATTCCCCCAGGATTGACTGTCATTCATTATCAGCCTTTGTAACGTTTTAGGAAAACAAAATATTGACAATATTTTGTTTTATATTGAACCCGTTCTTTGTTATTTCAAAATCAATATTCTCATTCTCAGACCTTTCATTTTCTGGTAGGTTTATTAAAATACCAAATACAAACAATCTATTATTATGAAAAAGTATGATTTTTGTCTGTAAGTGTTTCATTCATTAGCTAGTTTTAGGTCAATATGATAATCAATTTCCCTAAAGGCTACCATAATCTTGCAACACCTAATCAGAAACATAATCAGATTCAACAACTGATTGATTAAACTAAGCAGGTTTGTTCTTGGCTGTCTTATATGTTCCTTTCCAGAAGTTATTTCATATTATGTCACTTCTTGACAACAACATTAAGCTTCTTATTTCACAACTGATTTCAGTTGCCATCATGCAGGCTAGAAAGATGATGGGCCTTGGGTTCCAGTTATGAAATATCATCTGAACTTAGGATCAACAAAATCTTGTTTTTATTTTTTTAAGCTACTTGTCTTTATGTATGATGCTGGTTTTGATTTGGAAATATTAGCTACATAATAAGTTATAACTGAGTAATAAACTAATGTAGGCCTAATAAGAGTTTTTTAGTCTGTAAAAATAACATTATTAACCACATGCACTGCTGAAAAATAGGCCTACCTATTTTGGTAAAGGCTCAAACTAGAATCAGCTGACTATTTCAAGATAATGTTGTCAAATGTTTAAAAGAAATTAAAAGCCCTATTGCCTCTTGCCCAACATATAAGCTATGAAAACATGTCAACTATGAATTCGTTTTGAATGAGTGCAGGAAAGGGATTTTTCAAGCACTATAAACAATGATAGATAGGCCTATATATTTGCATGATCGATCAATCTCTAATCATAAATTAAAACGCTGAAAATGCTAAATCACGGAGGGAAACGAATAATTACCTACCTTAACGAAAACATCACAAACGTGTGATATTTACATTGTTGATAAGTTTAAGACATACACTTGCACAAAAACGCGACAAGGGGGCATTTGGACCTGATTCGAGCTAGAGCCAGGCCTTGATGAACATCAACACCACATTCTTTGAGTCCCAGACCCACAATGGAGCTCACCTGATGAACAAAAACATCGAGAGTCTCCTCGAGCGGTGTCCCATCTATGTTGGTCATGGACAGGAACCCGAAACCCATCCGGACGTTGAACCATTTACACACGCCGCTGCCACGAGACGAACCCAGATCCTCCTCCGAGCCAGTGGCTTCCTCCTCTTCGTTCTTTGCACAGCCCCCTTTCGAGAGAAAAAATAATGCCACTCAGTCAGTTTAGAAAATATAGATGTTTGAAATATATCATATCTTGTCAACAATCCTGGCAGGAAAACGAGTTGTGCCGGCTTTTACACTGATGTTTTTCAGAATCAGTGCCTTGAAGAAGGCATTTAATGGGTTGCGAAATGGGATAGAGCTAGAGAGCAGCT
The DNA here is from genome assembly GCF_018296145.1 of Oncorhynchus tshawytscha. Taxonomy (NCBI): domain Eukaryota; kingdom Metazoa; phylum Chordata; class Actinopteri; order Salmoniformes; family Salmonidae; genus Oncorhynchus; species Oncorhynchus tshawytscha. Next base: position 16,435,645 of record NC_056459.1, read on the forward strand.
CAGCAAGCTAGGAACACATGGTTGTAAACACTGCTGATATTCGAAACAATGTCGATATATTATCCATACGATATACATTTTTTTATTTTGAAAAGCTGGAATATTAGACGGTCTCTTTTTCAAGTTGTTTCGAAATGGAAACGTATACGCTAATAGTGATAATAATATACATAATAAGTATTATACATAACAAGGCGATAATAATTATGCATTATTATAAATAATAATATGCGTAAAAAATATAGGTTAATCGAAATAATCTCATCAAAATTGATCAATTTAATAAATATAAACTGATCAATCATTATAATAATACAGATTGTAACTTGTTGATTTACACGGTACAGGCCTAAATAATTCCCAAGCACGCAAGGGATTGACTCTGATAATGTAGCCTAAATAAAAGTTTCATCCCATGAGGAGCCACGAGAACCGAGAACACAATATCTTTGAATATTTGAAGAAAAAAATATAGAAAATATTAATCTTGAATATTCAGTTACCAATGAAAAGTATAAAGCCAAAGGCATCACCTATAGTCATACTTTATCCCAAAACTTCACCGCAAGCACTGAAAACCATTCTTCCGTGAAAAGAGATAGTAGGTTCCAAATCGAAGAGCAAATAATCACAACAACATTCTCAGGCAAAAGTGTTTCGGAGAATGTTCCTAATTTGAAGACTGATGACAGTCCTACCTGTAAACTGCTGTTCGGAATAAGAGCCCATCCCTTTCCCGGGTATATTTTAATCCAGGTTTACCGTGTCCTCCTCTCCCAAATCCCCCTGCCCTGTCCACCTCCAACCCTTCTCCACTCTACACAACACTTTCCCGCAAACGGTTCAATAACAAAGACGCAGAAGAGGAACGGGTCAGCAGTGGAGACAAACAAAGAGGGTTGGAGATACTTTCGCCCTGACAACCAGTGGTGTAAGACTGCTGGGAAGCATTTCTCAAAAGAATCCCCAAATCTGAAAGACAATGCAATGAAACCCAAGCCCACCCTCTTTTTTTGTCTCTTCTCATAAAGAGATCTTTCCATCGAATCCCCCAAAGATGTTCAAAGAACCTTTGGAACCATTAGAACAATTGCCTGTACCTTCTGCCATGGTTTGGGGGGTTCCTGGGTCTCCTACAACTCCAGAAGAATCAGGCAATAAACGCTGGTTGTATCGTCAACAAGCCCGTTTTTCAGTAATCCCTCTTTGAAAACTATTGTATTTTCTTTCTCCTGGTCTCTTGTACAATATGGAGAGCGAGCCCCCTATGACTCTCCTATACCTCTAATATCAACCCCCACCTTTTCGGTCCAGCCCATGTGATGCTCAATTGCGATCTTCTGGCTGATAAATTAGACATTCCACGGTGATAGGGCCCAAATTCGCAGAGCGACCAATCAGTGACAAGGACCACCTAGCTCTTAGCAGCGGGGCATTGAGCGACCCCCACTCTTTTTCAGGACAGGAGAGAGCCACAACCCCCACACCGCCTGGAGCATTTGAATATGCATAGTCAGTCACTCAGGTGCATGGTTTCACGGAAACCATCCAAATTAAACCTTGCTCTTCCACATTCCACACCATCATGTTTGAAGTTAAAACGAAGGACATCTAAATCCAGAAGCATAAATCAACCTATAGCTGTGTTCTGTTTAAGTTTGTTGCATTCACACAAAACACACTACAAACATCACATTAAAATACATATATAAACCAAACAGAACATAGGTCGATATCAGAAAAATACATTCAGCAAGGGATAGGAAAAAAACATGAACATGTAAAGTAGCTGATCTTGCAAAAAATATCCAGGATATGCCTACATGCATTCACCTTCGTTATTTCGTTTGAAACAATTTGAGCAAAGATATTTTGCTACTGTCATACATGTTTAGGATTACTATCGACCACACGCTGTAAACAAATAAACAAATGCGTATCTCTTGAGATATTTGTTCCACACAACCCTCCGGTGAAGGATGCTCATCATTTAGCATAACTTGTTTGCTATTGTGTCATAGCTTGGGGCTGCACGGTCTGTGAAAGGTCTTTTAATTGACTGATTTCCCTCAGAATCGCTGACGGATGCAGATAATGAATGTGAACGTAAACAGAGGGATTGTGTTGCCTTGTGTGATAGGAGGGCCTATCTTTATAGGCTACACTTCTAGGCTATATGTAAAACCTGTCGGTCCCTGCACCGATTTGACACATATTGACACAGCTATTTATGGCCTCTGAAACCCAATGGTTCCGTGACGATGAGTCACCTTTACCGGATCTGCGCTCTAACTCAGCCATCTATGCTTTTCAATGGGAACTGTCATGACATTGACAGTGCAGGGGTCATCCGGCTTTCCTTACAGCACTGACTATGCAGCATTAACTCAATAGGCTACAAGACTTCATTTGATACAAGGGAACCTCATCACCTGTACCCTCCTGCCTTACATGTGGGCCAACGAGACCATGTGTGACAGTCATTTTGGGATGGACATAGGATCCTCCATCTTACCAAACCATGAATCATCCTAGAGCATGACCTACCGAAGAGATATGGAGAGAGAGAGAGAGAGAGAGAGAGAGAGAGAGAGAGAGAGAGAGAGAGAGAAAGAAAGAGAGAGATATGGGGAGAGAAAAAGAGTGATAGAGAGAGTGAGAAGAAGAAAGAGGGAGTGTGGCAGATGAAGGGGTCCAGGGACAGAGAGAAAGAGAGAAAGAGAGATGAAGAGCGAGAGGGGTTAGCTAATTAAAGCTAAATGACTGGTTTCATTCATATTCTCCTCTAATAATCCTCTGTCTCTCAGGCCAGGCTGCTACACTGCAGGCTTCTCTGGGTCACCATGGAGACGAAGGGCCCTGGATCTGTCTGTCAGAGAACAAAGAGGGCTGGCCTTAAGGTGACCCGTGTCATACACTGGGGCTTAGTAATTACAATGCCTGGACACGTGCTCACTGGTCACACACACTGTAACCCCCCACCCAACTGCCACACACACACACACGCATGCTAGCAAACACACAAATGCGTACGCCCACACCACCAGATGTTATGTAATAGTGACTGAAAGGGCTGGGGGGGTCTATGTGTTGACCGTCATTCCTCTAACAGCAGGCAAGATATCTGTAAGATTATCTACAACCAGGCTGCAAGAGTCTATTGTGTTTATCTTTTGACAAGGGTTCATTCATTTATTGTTTGTATGTTGTGTGGGGCATGAGGTGTACTGATCCATGTTTTCATATCAAGAACTGCTTTGAGTAGTTCACCTGTGAAACACACATGTTAGGGGCCTTGTGGTTGGTTGAATGAGAAAACAGCCCAGTGGCTCCATATGGTTTCAGCTGTCAGCTCCCCTCTCACCTTCCTCCCCCAGGGGGCAGAGCACTGATCAATAAGCTGATCAATCTATACCTGATCTATATATCATACTATGATGCTCTGTCAGATAGTCTTCCCTCCCACAAAAAAAACTAACATTTTGTTAGAAAAGATTGTGGCTTTTACATCTACTTTTTTCAATTACTGTGGTAAATTTTTCAGATGCACGTGGTCATAACTGATAACACTTGTCTTATGTTCAGAACCTTTGATTGAGCATTCATTGGAGTTAAACACTTCTTTCACCCATGAGTTATTCATGCAATGTCAACGTTTTTTGTGAAATACCATGAGAACATTTTTTTTCTTTAGTCACCAATGCATCAAATAATGATAGGCTCACTGTTTAGTTATTTTAACTCATGTAATCTAATATCAAAAAATGCATGATACAATTTTCAAAACGGATATTTTTGAAATGCTGAATAGAAGGTATATAGCTATGTACCAGTATGTACCATTTTACAGCATAAAAAAAATAAAAATTGTATCCAATGTTAAGTTTGGAGCATGTTGAGAAAAATGTCAGTCTTACCGTTTCAGTAATCTTACTGTAAACAGCACATACATAGAATAAATCATAAGATATAGGGGTATTATGGCATGTACTGTAAAGCAGAAGCCTACAGTAAAAAGGTATTGGGATAGCCTGTTATGCCAGTTCTGCCCCATGCAACATTGCACAAGATCAACTTTTCTATGTGACCTGTTACTGTAACTGCTACAGTATCACCTCTCTCTCTCTCTGCTTGACAAAATCATCAGCTTACAGTGTATCAATGAAACTCAGATAATGAGTGGAATATACTGTAATTTATAACCCAAGTATTTCAGCAGTGCATTGTACACTACTGCACCATAATTTCAAATAGAAGCACATAGAGCAATGTGTAAAGAGGTACTCTATTATATTGAAGCACACTGGCTGATGGAGTATGATAATGATGTAGTATTTACAGCCATGTCCATATATGATTTGGTTTTACCTTCCAACTTAAATTTATGTCAATTGATACATTTATGATGTAAAAATATAGCATTTGACAATGTTTGGAAGTTCTTCAAATGTATACTAAACCAGGCACTATACAATTTTGGTTCAGTAGTTCAGTAGTATAATTACCCGTTTTTAACAATGAATAAAATGTATCTAGAGTGTTTGATTGGTTCATGTGTTGAAGTCAGTAACATGGAATAAGACTATTGGGGCTGTTGAAAGATCTTAAGGTGAGACAGTTTATCTCCAAGCCATCTGCTGAGGGAACCAATACATCAAACTACTGTTGGTTTTGCTGATTATCTGCCAAAAGGGGTTGAGCACAACGGTCTTAAAAAACAGTTCATTTTCACATAAGAATTTCAGATATTCACAGTCGTGTGTTTGAGTGTGTATATGTGTGTGTCAGAGCAGATAACATTTCTAGCTCACATTTGACGATAAACGTTCAAATAGCATTTTTGTTCTCTGTTTTATTGTCTCATATACCGGATAGGTGCAGTGAAACGTGTTGTTTTACAAGGTCAGTAGTACGGCGCCCCTTGTGATATTTAGGATTAAGTGCATTGCTCAAGGGCATATCGACAGACTTTACACCTTTCCGGCTTGCGTATTCGAACCAGTTTCTTTTTGGTTACTTATCACTAGACTATTTCAGCACCTTGGACAGCTCTTATCGTTAAAGCGAACGCCCTAAAAACAAACCGTTAATGTTTTTTTTAAAGTTCTATCTAGCCCGTCCACGAAGACTAGGCCTAGTATTCAGAAGAAGGATTCATTTATCAAGACACAACGTTGTATTTTTTTATATCAAGTCAATTCCAGAGCTATAACACGGGATTGATGATTTACTTCAAGGTTTCTCGAGCTATATCGTTATTCGACAACGAAAAGTGTCCATGTTAAATTGTTCTCACAATTCAAACTCGTTTTAATGATACACGGAGTCCCCCTAGTGGTAACGGATGTATATGCATGCACACAGTGAGAGGTGACATCTTTCTCCATCATCGCTAAAGACCACTAAACCTGTCACTTTCATTAATACCGTATGCCTCGGATGCTCACCAGTCATATTTCACACATCAAGATTACTGTTAAACAATGTCTCTCTCATCCCACTAGATGTCACTCTGGTTCTGTTACAATTTTGCGGGGGCCTATACTGGATCGAGGCTTGTTTGAATGAAATAGATGGAGTTTATATTTTGATGCATGAAACCTAAAGACAAACTCATATACAAATCATAATGAAGACAAAATCAACAGAATAACATAATGAAACAAATTGTGTTAGCTATATATGCTAATGATCTTTGAATGATGGGTAAAATAAGAAGCCTTTTAAAAAAGAAAATAAAAAAATAAAAATAAGAAGCCTTAGCCTATAAAAAGCAACACAAGCACAGTCAGGTTTCCTCCATAACAGAAAAGCCTGACTGATTATTATGGAGAGAGGCTAGCTGTGCCAGTGGACTCGATCCGGGAGAAGATCCTAGCGGTGGGTGTTCACTCCACTCCGGTTCCCAGTGCCCGCTGCCGGTGCTGCGGCCCTAATCCCACCGTGTGAGTGGGTATCTGTCTGCCCCCCAGTAGCTAATCCTGCCAGGCCTTCTAGCTCGTCCAAAATGATGTGGTGGGTGGCATCATCTTTCATCTCAACCATCAACTTCAAAGCTTCCACATATTTAAATGTTTTTAAATGACATCCTCAGCCCACGGATGCTTCGTGGAATTGGAAATATCCCGTGTGAAATGCAATAATGATCAAGGCGAAGTATTTCAAAGATTTACGATTCTGAGTTGTTTGCTTCTATCGTTATTGGTATGGAACAAAATAAATCCTAAAAGTGCTCAAGGTGCCACACAAGAGCCCTTAGCCCTCTGTTATTTTATCTTTGTCATTGCTTTCACTCTCCACTACCATAAACTGACAAACTGTGTTCCACAGCCTGTAGCCATAGGCTATTTCATATAGCCAAAATCATACAAGTTTAATCTCTTTTGTGCAATAAATAGACGTCAATGTGTCCATATTGTAACATAAAGCCAACATAGCCTATAGTGTGAACAGCCAAATGATCCGCGAGAGAACGGATTTTCAAATAGGAGGATAGCAAGAGAATGCAACGTATCCTACTTCTTTCTACCCATAGATACTGAGTTAAAGTAACCATATATTAGAGCAAACAAAGGCAAAAGCAATAATAGGCTCCCCATTTGTTCCACGCGCGTTCTATTTTCCTCTCAGAACAGTGCGCGGGGTTAATCCATAGACAATAAAACCAGGGTTAATCCCACCCACCCTGCTCACCCCCGCAGCCTGGTGCTCAGCCACCCCTCCCCCTCTTCCTCCTGCTGAGTTTCGTGAGAAAACGATCCATTTAAAAACCGTCTGCCTAAAACCGAACGTCGACCAAGTCTACGGTTCTGGAGATGTGATGGATTCTAACGGGTTGTTCCCGGAAAAGCAGGTTTAAATGCATAATCAAGGGAGACAAGAGACGGGATAAACAAGAGGTAGCGTTAGCAGGCGGGCGAGAGCAATTGCAGAAGACAAAGGTAACTGTGCTACGAACTATGTGATGAATTAACAGTCGAGAAGAACAGTTGGGAGTGTGCAGGAGGCAGAGTTTGAAAAAAGCTCCAGAGATTGTCTTTTGAAATATGAACAGAGCGACATGCTTTTTTTGTCTCCATCTCTTGAGCTCCGGGTGGTCGGGAAGCATAACAACCCTAACATGACGATGCCCTGAAATGGTAATGACAGTCAGTCATTATGAGAAGCTAAACTGTAACCGTTAGAGACATATCTGCTCTTCATGGATATACAGGGAGAAAGGAGAGATTCGGTTAAAAACACATCAGGAAAAATGATGGTTTGAGAGGCTATAGCTTAGATGTTTGAAGGGACATGTATTCGATTCTTTGCGTTCAAGTCGAAAATCGAACTCAAGCCACGAACGCTGGCACTCTGAAATCTATAACGAAATGCACAAGCCACTGCAGAGATTGAGTGGCTTTTCCCACATTTTTTTCTTGCTAAGTGTGTATACTTGAAGACTATAGGCTAGATGTTGATGAAAGAGACTGACATAGATCTACTTATGATATAGTTTCAACGAAAGCACATAGCGGTCTATAGGCTACTTTCAGCACCTCGGACAGCGACCAAAATGACACGGCTGCGCAAGAAAGCTTTCATTGCACTTTTCTTATTCACTCTCTTCATCTTCGGGACCATGATGGGCCTCAGAACACTGAAACCCAGCGATGGCTTCTCAGACCTTGCCCCGGGGATGGGAGAGTTTGTGAGGGAAAGAGGAGGCGACCACCGACGGCCAGTCTCAAACGACATGGTAGTTTCCCCTGGTCAGTCCTATCTAGCCAGCGACACCAAAGTCGTCTTCACAAAATCCGACCGTGACTACAGTATATTCTACGACGTACAAATATTCTATTACCTGTGGTATGGCACCCCACAGATGGACGGTAAATATATTCACTGGGACCATGTTCTAGTGCCGCACTGGGACCCTAAGATCGCCCCCAGCCACGCCAAAGGAAGACATACTCCTCCAGAGGACATTGCGTCGAGTTTCTTCCCGGAGCTAGGACCATACAGTTCTAGAGACCCCTCCGTGCTGGAGTCACATATGTCGCAAATTGAAGCGGCTGCAGCAGGTGAGGGATTTTGGCACCACTAACCCCCCAAACTTAAATATTACCACCAAAAGGTGTCCTGAACATGATACTGTACCTCTCAAATATTGAAGTATTAAAGTAGCTTCACTTAAACTCCTCCATTCATCTGCACCAATTTTATGAAGGGTTGTTCTATCCTTATGTCAATATTTATACCAGAGACATCACTAACTGTTTCCGCCTCAGGTGTACTGGTTCTGTCCTGGTATCCACCTGGCATTGCAGACAACCATGGTGAGCCATGTGAAGACCTGGTGCCTGCTGTCATGGACGCTGCCCACAGACACAGCATCAAGGTAACTGGTGAGAGAACCGGTATGTTTTTACAATTTCTGGTGCTTTACTGAATTCATAAATGTCTGGCTGCATGGTTGGGGTCAATTCCATTCCAATTTAGTCAGTTGGAATTTCAGTTGACTTCCGGATTGGACTGAATTGAAATGGAATTCACCCCAACCCTGGCTGGCTGGCTGGCAGTGATGATTGGTTGGTAGGTGCTTCCAGGTTTATGTTGTTCACTCAGATTGTGTAACAGTCTGTCACAAGAGACTATGTTAACTCCGACCTTTGTTGTAGTAGTCTAAGTGAGTATCAGTCATGGCCTTTGAGCCTAGATAAAAACATAAAAATATTCCTGTTACCAAAACTAAGTGAGCAGCCACAGTGTACGTCATGACTTCACTGTGTTCACTCGAAGACAGACGCAATGCATTTCATTTTTAGAGGTGAAGTGTGGGATTTTGGAATGTATTTTCTATGTATAAAACCATCTGTTGTAGCCCACTTTCTTCCTCCATCTTGTATATTATTGATGTAGGCAGAGAAAACACATTTCTTCAACAACCTCACAAGTCTTTGGGTGCTTCACAAGGTCCTCTGAAGGCAGACAAAAAAAAGAATCAGGATTTTTAAACCGAGGGAAGACAGTTTCCATTTGACTTGGAAGAGTGATTCAGGGTACACGGTTCAAGCCCCTCTTATACTGCTTGACTTTCAGTCTATTGAAGCCAGTATAGATGTGCTGTACATTCATGCACGCACCCACACAAGGACACACTCACACAAACAGCATTGGCATAACTGGGGCTGACCATGCAGCCTGAGGCCTGTGTGCATGGCACAAGAGGGTCTTGCGTGGGCACACACTCACTCACTCACTCACACACACAGTTTATACAACTGAGGAAAGAGCCTCGTTGAACAGCACATCAGCTCACCTTGCCACTCTGCCTCTGATTTCAAAACCAGCCACGACACAAACTGACAGCCCAGCTTGGTCGCTGCTATGTCAAACACAGTGTTGGCATGGAAACTGTTTATGAAGACCTTGCAGCCTCTTAAAAGAAAGAGAGCCAGAGAGAGGGAGTGGGTGTTCTTCCCTTTCTATCTAGCCCGCCATGCTCCGTCATTCATGGCTCGACTGTTCTATCAACAGTTGACGGTGAGGTGAAGTAGACCTTTTGCTATACAGCAGCTGAGGTAAACATCCTAGTTGTCAGGCAGTTTAAGACTGGTCCCATATATGTTTGTGCTGTCTCAACAATGACAGTAGGTGTTGGCTATACAGCACAAAGAGATCTGGGATCAGGCTCGTTGTTACGGTTTTCTAGTGGTGATGAAGGAGAGTCGGACCAAACTGCAGCGTGTCGATTGCGATCCATATTTATTAAACAAAACGTAAACACGACTAAACAATAAACGTAATGAAAACCGAAAACAGCCTATCTAGTGCAAACTAACAGCGAGTACAAGTAAGACACTAAGGACAATCACCCACGACAAACTCAAAGAATATGGCTGCCTAAATATGGTTCCCAATCAGAGACAACGATAAGCACCTGCCTCTGATTGAGAACCACTCCAGACAGCCATAGACTTTGCTAGACAACCCACTAAGCTACAATCCCAATACCACCACCAAAACCCCAAGACAAACACACCACAATTACAAAAACCCCATGCCACACCCTGGCCTGACCAAATACATAAAGATAAACACAAAATACTTTGACCAGGGCGTGACACTCGTCTAATCCTGGGGTGAGAGAGGGCAGCTGCTACAGTCGTATTCATGTAATCTGTGTCACAGCAATCACAGCCATCTAAATGCTGAGAGACTCCCTGTTGATCCTTCAAGGTGTGGTGTGTGAAATCTGGATCAGATCCAGGTCTCCCTTAAAAAAAATGTTTTTAAACCTCAAGCAATTTCATCCTGGTTTGATGTTTGATGTATAGACCTTATATGTATGCCATATGCTGTAAGGCCCCGGTATGGTTCATTGAAGGGTTGGCAGGTATTATCTCTCAGTTGCAGCAAAGACACAGTCACAGAGAGAAAAAGGCCTTAGGTAATACTTTAAAGTAGAGAGTATTATTGCCTTAAAGTAGAGAGCAGTATCCTGATTATTATCTCCAGCAGATAAAGTTCACTGCCGCGACACTGGAAGGAATACAACTCCAAAATCCCTTCTCTTTTCTTAAAAGAGGATGGAGGATCACTTGAGATCAAAGAGAGGGTGAGGTCCTGAGTTCGGATAATGGATATGATCCATGGATAGGAGTGTCTGCTTCAGTGGTCCGCTCTTCCTCATCCTCTTCCTCTTCCTCGCTGCATTCTCTTTCAATTTTCAAGAAACTAAAACTCAGTCCACATCCTGCTCCTCTCTCTCAAGTCAGCTCCTGGGACACGCTCTCTCGCTCTCACGCATGTTCACGCACACGCATCATTCTGTTTGATTGCTGATGTTACCTGGAACAATCCCTATGGGGCCCCAGAGTCAGAGAAGGAAGATTTATTTAAAGATGATCCACCAGCTAAGTGATCTCTGATTGGCTGATCCCAGCCCGGAGGCCTCTGACACACACTGCTCGCCTGGTCCCCAAAATAACTGTCATTCTGGATGGACACTGGGATGCATGAAATTTGAGTACCCACATATGGATTCTCTGAGCCTCAGGAAAAGGTTATCTATTTAAGGATGGATAAGCTAGTTGGAGGATACATGACGAAGCACATTGGTTTTAACAATAATGAAGCATTTCTGAAATCCATTTCCATTGCCCTCTAAGAGTTGCCGAATATTTCCGTCTGTTCATGTACTTTAGGATTATTTTACTATGCCAGTGATTTGAACAGTCAAACTCACAAATGGTGCTCACCACTCACCACACCTTACCAATTGAATTCTGAAGGCATTGCCATACTGCTTTTTAATACCACAATCAAATGGCAATGTGCTGATATACTACTGAATATTACTTCTTCCTTTACAGAACCGTGTTTACATTCAAGTGGTATAATAATGCTTCAAAGACCTTGAAAATGTGTATTGCAGAGAGTATTGTCCTCTTTATTAAGGGTTTATAATGATCCATATCCCTACTCTGTTCACACAGGTGGCGTTCCACATCCAGCCGTACAAGGGTCGGACCGACCTCAGCATGCATGATAACATCAAATACATAATTGACAAGTAGGTTGATCTTCCACTGTCCTATTATCCACATCTCTTTTTCTCTTTCTCCGTCTCTAGATCATTGACAAGTAGATTGGCCTTCGACTGTTCTGTACATCTGCGTCCTCTAGCCAGCCACTCCACTTCTCATCTAATCTCCTTTCCTTTCCTTTCTCCTTTCCTTTCCTTTCTCCACTTCTATCTCCACTCTCACTTCCCCCTATCGGTCTCTCACTTCCCCCACTTCTCTCTCTCGCTCTCTCCACTTCTCTCGCTGTCTCTCGCTCTCCCCACCTCTCTTCCTTTCGCTCTCTCTGCCTCACTTTCTCCTCTCTCAACATCACACTCATACAGATGAAGATTTTCTTATCACTTACTTTAAGCCAAAGGTCAGAGCTCTGCTTTCCATATTAATGTCCAGTGTCATTGGAGGTCTGGGGATCTGGAGAAATCTGAGTCCTCTTCAGGTCTGAAGGAGGTAGAGAGAATGAAACTGCAAGTAGCCTTTGTCCTGATTGGATTACTTTCACTTTCATTATTAGAGTATTCATCTGAGGGCTTCAGACAATTGATAGTGCCACTAAAAGATTTGTACCTGTGGAAAAATGTATGAAAAGAGTTTGGCTATGGAACAGACCAGCAGTAGCCTGCAGGTCCCACATCTCTTTGCGCCGTCTTGCCAACTCCAATGGTCATTGTCATGCCAAACATATTCATAACAACAACTATAGTAGAGGACAAGCGTAGAGGGCAGAAAATGAATATGTGATTGTTTATCTAATGAGGCATGATAGTGATCCACCTAAACATTGTCCAAACATTGAGACACCCTCTGAGGTTGGGCAGTAGGGTTGGTGTATCGTTGTCAAGCTTACTGAACAGTGATGATTGTGATTGAGGACAAGCCTAGTATACCTTGTTTCCAGGGCGAGATGTTTCTGCCAACTTCTGCACAACCAACTGTGCTATCCATCTGCCTGAAAAGAAACCACAGAGAGAATGAGAAGGGAGGGGGGAGGGGATGCATTTCTATCATCTGATCTCTCCATCTACAATGTTCACACACTCCAAACTTGCTCTTGAAAATAATAGCACTATTCCACATAATAGCATTTTCTGTAGACATCTGACACTTCACCCAATTGAGAACGCTTCTGTTGGCAGAACCTGCTGCTTTGTAACAAGTGTATATATCCTACTGTTCAAAAGTTTGGGGTCACTTAGAAATGTCCTTGTTTTTGAAATAAAAACACATTTTTTGTCAATTATAATAACATTAAATTGATCAGAAATACAGTGTAGACATTGTTAATGTTGATTTTTAATGGAATATCTACAGTTGAAGTCGGAAGTCTACATACAGATTAGCCAAATACATTTAAACTCAGTTTTTCACAATTCCTGACATTTAATCCGAGTAAAAATTCACTGTCTTAGGTCAGTGAATTTTTTTTTATTTTAAGAATGTGAAATGTCAGAATAATAGTAGAGAGAACGATTTATTTCAGCTTTCATTTCTTTCATCACATTCCCAGTGGGTCAGAAGTTTACATACAATCAATTAGTATTTGGTAGCATTGCCTTTAAATTGTTTAACTTGGGTCAAATGTTTTGGGTAGCCTTCCACAAGCTTCCCACAATAAGTTTGGTGAATTTTGTCCCATTCCTCCTAACAGAGCTGGTGTAACTGAGTCAGGTTTGTAGGCCTCCTTGCTCGTGCGTGCTTTTTTAGTTCTGCCCACAACATTTCTATGTGATTGAGGTTAGGGCTTTGTGATGGCCACTCCAATACCTTGACTTTGTTGTTCTTAAGCCATTTTGCCACAATTTTGGAAGTATGCTTGGGGTCATTGTCCATTTGGAAGACCCATTTGCGACAAAGCTTTAACTTCCTGACTGATGTCTTGAGATGTTGCTTCAATATATCCACATAATTATCCTGTCTCATGATGCCATCTATTTTGTGAAGTGCACCAGTCCCTCCTGCAGCAAAGCACCCCCACAACATGATGATGCCACCCCATGCTTCACGGTTGGGATGCTGTTCTTCGGCTTGCAAGCCTCCCCCTTTTTCCTCCAAACATAATGATGGTCATTATGGCCAAACAGTTCTATTTTTATTTCATCAGACCAGAGGACATTTCTCCAAAAAGTAAGATCTTTGTCCCCATGTGCAGTTTCAAACCGTAGTCTGGCTTTTTTATGGCGGGTTTGGAGCAGTGGCTTCTTCCTTGCTGAGCGGCCTTTCAGGTTATATCGATATAGGACTCGTTTTACTGTGGATATAGATACTTTTGTACCTGTTTCCTCCAGCATCTTCACACGGTCCTTTGCTGTTGTTCTGGGATTGAATTGCACTTTTCGCACCAAAGTACATTCATCTCTAGGAGACAGAACACGTCTCCTTCCTGAGGGGTATGACAGCTGCGTGGTCCCACTGTGTTTATACTTGCGTACTATTATTTGTACAGGTGAACGCGGTACCTTCAGGCGTTTGGAAATTGCTCCAAAGGATGTACCAGACCATTTTTTTCTGAGGTCTTGTCTGATTTCTTTTGATTTTCCCATGATGTCAAGCGAAGAGCCATTGAGTTTGAAGGTAGGAATTGAAATACATCCACAGGTACACCTCCAATTGACTCAAATGATGTCAATTAGCCTAGGATTATGTTTTTCCCAGAAGCTTCTAAAGCTGTTTAAAGGCACAGTCAACTTAGTGTATGTAAACTTCTGACCCACTGGAATTGTGATACAGTGAATGATAAGTGAAATAATCTTTCTGTAAACAATTGTTAGAAAATTACTTGTGTCATGCACAAAGAAGATGTCCTAACCAACTTGCCAAAACTATAGTTTGTTAACAAGAAATGCAAAACACCAGTCTCAACGTCAACAGTGAAGAGGCGACTCCGGGATGCTGGCCTTCTAGGCAGAGCTGCAAAGAAAAAGCCATATCTAAGACTGGCCAATAAAAAGAAAAGATTAACATTGGTAAAAGAACACAGACACTGGACAAAGGAACTCTGCCTAGAAGCCCAGCATCCTGGAGTCACCTCTTCACTGTTGACATTGAGACTGGTGTTTTGCAGGTACTATTTAATGTTGCTGCCAGTTGACAACTTGTGAGGCATCTGTTTCTCAAACTAGACACGCTAATGTACTTGTCCTCTTGCTCAGTTATGCACCGGGGCCTCCCACTCCTCTTTCTATTCTGGTTAGAGCCAGTTTGCACTGTTCTGTGAAGGGATTAGTACTCATCAGCGTTGTACGAGATCTTCAGTTTCTTGGCAATTTCTCGCATGGAATAGCCTTCATTTCTCAGAACAAGAATAGACTGACGAGTTTCAGAAGAAAGTTTTTGTTTCTGGCCTTTTTGTGCCTGTAATCTAACCCACAAATGCTGATGCTCCAGATAATCAACTAGTCTTAAGAAGGCCACTTTTATTGCTTCTTTAATCAGCCCAACAGTTTTCAGCTGTGCTAAAATAATTGCAAACAGGGTTTCTAATGATCAATTAGCCTTTAAAATTATAAACTGGATTAGCTAACACAACGTGCCATTGGAACACAAGAGTGATCGTTGCTGATAATGGGCCTCTGTGCGCCTATGTAGATATTCCACTAAAAATCAGCCGTTTCCAGCTACAATAGTCATTTACAACATTAACAATGTCTACACTGTATTTCTGATCAATTTCGTGTTATTTTAATGGACAAAAAATTGTTTTTCTTTCAAAAACAAGGACATTTCTAAGTGATCCCAAACTTATGAACTGTAGTGTGTGTGTAATATATACATATATTTAAATTAAATAATCTCTGACTGTGATGGGTGCTACACATTGGAGTATTGGCTATCTTCTTGCATGTTCACTTCTCTATAAAAAGAAGTGTGATTTGCATGTATACTGCAATTCAGATTCTAGCTGCATATGTCAACATGAACTAAACTAAACTAAATATTTACCTCATAGGTACGGGAACCACGGCGCCTTCTACCGCTTCAGGTTGACTACAGGGCGGATCCTTCCTCTGTTCTATGTCTACGACTCCTACCTGACCTCGCCTGAAGCCTGGGCCGACCTGCTCCACCCCGCCGGCGCCCACACCCTCCGTGGCACGCCCTACGATGGTGTCTTCCTCGCCCTGGTCGTAGAGGAACGCCACAAACACGAAATCCTGGCCGGTGGCTTCGACGGCATGTATACGTACTTCGCTTCCAACGGCTTCTCCTTCGGCTCCTCTCACCAGAACTGGAAGGCAGTTAAGGCCTTCTGTGATGGTAACAACCTGCTGTTTGTGCCCAGCGCCGGGCCAGGATACGTCGACACCGCAGTGAGGCCATGGAACAACCACAATACGAGGAACAGGGTCAACGGACGCTATTACGAGACTAGCCTGGAGGCGGCGTTGTCTGTGCGGCCGGAGATTGTGACCATCACGTCATTCAACGAGTGGCACGAGGGGACACAGATTGAGAAGGCGGTGCCTAGGAAGACGGTGTCGCGGCTGTATCTCGACTACCAGCCCCACCGGTCAGATCTGTACCTGGAACTCACCAGGAAGTGGGCCGAACACTTCAACAAGGAGAAAGACAAGTGGCTCATGTAGTGGACAGGACTCCTGACTGGACTGGGTTCGTTGGGAATAATGCCTTTTGGGTGTGACTGGAGCAAGTAAAAATGAGGAGCTTTTCACACTACCAAGCTGCATTGAGCGGGCCTGGTTAGTGGTTACACGTCCTCTATAGTTGCTGGAACCATGTTGAAAAGAAAAATAGCACAGCCAGGACAGTTTGATTTGGGTCAGCATGATAGTTTGAAAAGGGTAGCAGTGGCCTCACTGCTGGGTATTCTGGGTCGATAGGAACTCCTCTATGGATTTATTTAGACAGTGAAGCTAAAACTTGCAAATTTGGCCATATTCTCCAGCATTTTGGATTTGAGATAAAATATTTCATATTAGGCGATAATACAGAATGTCACCTTTTATTTGAGGGTATTTTCATACATGTTTTACTGTTTAGAAATGAAATACATTAAGGTATCTAGTCAACCCATTTGAATACCTTATTTTTTCATAAGTATTTGGACAAATTCACTTATAGCGTATTAAAGTAGTCAAAAGTGTAGCATTTGGTCCCATATTCCTAGCACACAATGACTACATCAAGCTTATGACTCTACAAACTTGTTGGATGTATTTGCAGTTTGCGTTGGTTGTTTATCGGATTATGTTTTTCCCAATAGGAACTAAATGGTCATTATAAAATGGATGGTTTGAGCCCTGAATGCTGATTGGTAGACAGCCGTGGTTTATCAGATTGTATACCACGTGTATGACAAAACGTTTATTTTTACTGCTCTAATTAAGTTGGTAACCAGTTTATAATAGCAATAAAGTATCTTGGGGTTTGTGGTATATGGCCAATATACCACGGCTAAGGGTTGTATCCAGACACTCTGTGTTGCGTCATTCATAAGAACAGCCCTTAGCTGTGGTATATTGACCATATACCACACCCCCTCGTGCCTTATTGCTTAAATAATGTACTGGAGTCACTTTTATTGCTTCATTGTCCAAATAAATACAAAGGGGAGTGTATGCCTTTGACTGGAACAAATGGGACTGAGACTGCTCACACCATTGACTTAAGCCAGGTGGAATTGTTGCAATCAGAGGGCAAGATGGTAACATTCCAGAGGACTTTTCATCACGATACCTGGTTTCTTTTTGAACAACAAAGTTTAATCGGTTGGTTACCTCGACTTATGTAGGTGGCAAGAAACTGTCTGTTTTGAGTGCCTTAAGTCTATTCCTTTCAAATTAGTTACGTGATGATGATTGCCACAGTAATGATAGAGCCATTGGGATCATGTAGTGTGGGTGAATTCTGTTGTGATGATAGAGCCATTGGGGTTGTGTAGTGTGGGTGAATTCTGTTGTGATGATAGAGCCATTGGGGTTGTGTAGTGTGGGTGAATTCTGTTGTGATGATAGAGCCATTGGGGTTGGGGTTGTGTAGAGCCATTGGGGTTGTGGGTGAATTCTGTTGTGATGATAGAGCCATTGGGGTTGTGTAGTGTGGGTGAATTCTGTTGTGATGATAGAGCCATTGGGGTTGTGTAGTGGGTGAATTCTGTTGTGATGATAGTGCCATTGGGGTTGAATTCTGTTGTGATGATAGAGCCATTGGGGTTGTGTAGTGTGGGTGAATTCTGTTGTGATGATAGAGCCCAGTGTTGGGGTGATAGAGCCATTGTGTAGTGTGGGTGAATTCTGTTGTGATGATAGAGCCATTGGGGTTGTGTTTGGGGTTGTGATAGAGCCAGTGTGGGTGAATTCTGTTGTGATGATAGAGCCATTGGGGTTGTGTAGTGTTGGTGAATTCTGTTGTGATGATAGAGCCATTGGGGTTGTGTAGTGTGGGTGAATTCTGTTGTGATGATAGAGCCATTGGGGTTGTGTAGTGTGGGTGAATTCTGTTGTGATGATAGAGCCATTGGGGTTGTGTAGTGTGGGTGAATTCTGTTGTGATGATAGAGCCATTGGGGTTGTGTAGTGTGGGTGAATTCTGTTGTGATGATAGAGCCATTGGGGTTGTGATAGAGCCAGTGTGGGTGAATTCTGTTGTGATGATAGAGCCATTGGGGTTGTGTAGTGTGGGTGAATTCTGTTGTGATGATAGAGCCATTGGGGTTGTGTAGTGTGGGTGAATTCTGTTGTGATGATAGAGCCATTGGGGTTGTGTAGTGTGGGTGAATTCTGTTGTGATGATAGAGCCATTGATGGGTTGTGTAGTGTGGGTGAATTCTGTTGTGATGATAGAGCCATTGGGGTTGTGTAGTGTGGGTGAATTCTGTTGTGATGATAGAGCCATTGGGGTTGTGTAGTGTGGGTGAATTCTGTTGTGATGATAGAGCCATTGGGGTTGTGTAGTGTGGGTGAATTCTGTTGTGATGATAGAGCCATTGGGGTTGTGTAGTGTGGGTGAATTCTGTTGTGATGATAGAGCCATTGGGGTTGTGATAGAGCCAGTGTGGGTGATTCTGTTGTGATTCTGTTGTGTGTGGGTGATAGAGCCATTGGGGTTGTGTAGTGTGGGTGAATTCTGTTGTGATGATAGAGCCATTGGGGTTGTGTAGTGTGGGTGAATTCTGTTGTGATGATAGAGCCATTGGGGTTGTGTAGTGTGGGTGAATTCTGTTGTGATGATAGAGCCATTGGGGTTGTGTAGTGTGGGTGAGCGTTTGAGACTTTCTGACTTATTCTTTCCTGTATTACTTTGAAATGGTGAAAAATAAATGTATTGTCTGTTTCCTATCTGAGAATACTTTGTGTTTGAAATAGGGTGGGTTCGACTAAGCCAAATTCAGCAACGGTCAGATCCACCATTTGGGAAGGAGCCTGTTCTGTATTACACTCTTCTATCATTGTCAAGCCAAACTGTAATAGCTACTTTATCAATTAGAAACCATGGGGTCATATTAATGTCTGGAATGGATATTATTATGAGCCATCCTACCCTCAGCAGCCTGCCTCCACTGTTCGCTACACTGGCTGTCCTGCTCCACACACACACAGCACCCAAGCACATCACCCGTTAACACCAACTACCCAACCAGGCTTTGGCGTTGTGCGGTTATATAAATGTCAGGCTTCACAGCCCCGTGCAATGGCAGGCCCCAACGCTCCTCATCATTACTGATCTCTCTAGGGCCAGGTGACAGATCAGATGATGTGTTCATACCATTATAGCTCAATCGTTCAGATGATGTGTTCATACCATTATAGCTCAATGGGTCAGATGATGTGTTCATACCATTATAGCTCAATGGGTCAGATGATGTGTTCATACCATTATAGCTCAATGGGTCAGATGATGTGTTCATACCATTATAGCTCAATGGGTCAGATGATGTGTTCATACCATTATAGCTCAATGGGTCAGATGATGTGTTCATACCATTATAGCTCAATGGTTCAGATGATGTGTTCATACCATTATAGCTCAATGGTTCAGATGATGTGTTCATACCATTATAACTCAATGGTTCAGATGATGTGTTCATACCATTATAGCTCAATGGTTCAGATGATGTGTTCATACCATTATAGCTCAATGGGTCAGATGATGTGTTCATACCATTATAGCTCAATGGTTCATACCTCAGAATGTCACCCGTCAAAGGGCAGTGAACTGTGAGAGACAGAGAATACAGAGATATAAGGATGAAAATAGAATTTGACTGATAAGACAGTGGGAGGGCATGAATAAAGAAATCATTGACTTTCTTTGAGTCCAGTATCATCTGTGCCTGAACTCCAA